>NC_059986.1:10622500-10642500 GCF_912999745.1 Papilio machaon
CACTGAGCGGACCGGGGGCCCTGCGCACTGAGCGTGGGGCCGCGAGGAAGAAAACCTCTCTAAAAAATTACCCGGTGGCAACACCACACTTGGCCGTCCACTGGTCATTTTGATCGGTGGACGCCAAGCAAACCGTAATCCGCATTGAGCGGACCGGGGGCCCTGCGCACTGAGCGTGGGGCCGCGAGGAAGAAAACCTCTCTAAAAAATTACCCGGTGGCAACACCACACTTGGCCGTCCACTGGTCTTTATGATCGGTGGACGCCAAGCAAACCGTAATCCGCACTGAGCGGACCGGGGGCCCTACGCACTGAGTGTGGGGTCGCGAGGAAGAAAACCTCTCTAAAAAATTACCCGGAGGAGGAGTACACGCCCATTGGGCGGTGCTGGGCGCGGCGTGCACCGAGGTGCCGTCGTGCGGAGTGGAGGGGTGTTTTTCCCGCGGGGCTATGCCGGACAGGGCCTCCCATACCGGACAGGCCCGCGAGGAACACCAGTGGACCCTGAGGGGTCGGAGGATGGTGGGTCTTCAAGGCCCTCGGCGCGATAGGGTTGGTCAACCCGGCCTCCCTATTGGGCAAAACGACGTTGTGCGGCAGCACTCTAAACTGCAGAGGACTTTGGTCGGTGGATGGCGGCCTTATAGGTCGTGCGTTGATGGAAGGGGGACCTCACCCTGCTACCAAAGGCGGTTTCCGGTGTCCGATAACACTGGACAAAGTATGAGATGGCAAGCCTACAAAACATACTACCCCAGGAGGGTACCTCCGGCACTGCCGGGGGAGAATCCCTCCCCGTGGCCTCGGCTGCGGGCTGCCCCGCGTATTCTGGGGGGGGCAAGGACTGCTTTTCCAATACGACGACTCAGGCAAGAATAATGGCAACGATTGCACGCGATCTGGATTCGGAGGTGACGAGACGCCCATCAGTGGATGGCGTCGAACTAAAAGAGGCGAGAGTGCGGCTGGAGCGCATTCCGATCGCGGCACCCAGCGATACGTCGAATGCAAAGACAAGAAGTGACAGGATGGAGTGCGATGGTGGAGCAGCGTCCGATTCGGACTGCAGCGTCACCGTCGCTGCCGAAAGGGGGCCGATTTCGGACGCCATGGCTGCAATGCTCGGCGCGAAACGACCCCGCCTCAGTGAGGGGTCCACGGACGATGAACGGACGGCGTCCCCAGGGATGGCAAGGTGGCGCCAACAAGAGAAGAGGGCCGCGGCCAAGGCTCGCGCCAAACAAAAGGAAGAAGACTTGGAAAAAGAAGCTGAGCTCGCTCGCTTCCGGCGCGAGACGCGGTCTGCGTTGTTTCCCCGACCTGCCGAGAGGACGGGAGAGAGGTGTGCCGCTCAGCTCCAAGAGCAGGTGCAGGAGGACTTGGCTATTATCGAGAAGGTGGCGTCCAAGTCCTCTAACTTGAAGGGCAACTTTGTGCGAGCCCTGAAGGACGCTGCGGTTTCAATTAAGGAAGCCGTGGAAGTCCTAGGGGCCCGCACACTATCGGAGGAGACATGCCAGCTCCAGGCGGATAATGCCCGACTGCGGGCCGAGATGGATGCACTCCATAAGGAGCTAGCAGCCATAAAGGAGGATCTGCGGAAACGGGGTTCCGCAGTCTCCTCCCACCCGGATACGACAGTGAAGGCCGTCCCCGCATCACGGCCCCCACAAACACCTAACGAGACCACCTCCGTGGAGGAGATCTGTCGCGCAGTAATGGTCCAGGTCGGAGGCATGATGAACGCCCGCCTGGCCTCGCTTGAGGACAGACTCCTCCCGGAGAGGAACCTGCGGCCGCCTCTCGCGGCCGATAAGAAGAGGGACGGGAGCTCGTACGCTGCCAAGCTGGCGGGGCAGCCGACGGTGCCCGCTAAAGGAAAAGACCAGGGAGCGGCCAGGCAGGCGGCGCAGAAAGTGCCAGCCCAGCCAGGCACCAGCGGCACCCAACGGAAGGCTCCCGCTGCGCCATCGCAGCGCCCGCCGGGCCCCGCCCAGAGCCGGCCCGAGACACAGGGCACGAGCGCCTCCTCACCCGCTACTGCGGAAAAGGGGAAGAGCAAGAGAAGGAGAAAGAGGAGGAAGAATAAGAAAAAGAACTCACCACCCGGGCAGCAGCAGTCGCAGCCCGCGGTTGGTGAGTGGATAAAGGTGGGGCCCAAAAGGCGTCAAAAGGAGAAGGCTGGTGCCGCCAAACTCCACGCGCCCCGGTCGTCTGCGGTGGTCATCACGCTGCAGCCGGGCGCGTCAGAGCGGGGAGCCACCTACGCTAGTGTCATCGCCTCGGCAAAGGAGAGAATTAACCCGGCCGAGCTTGGAGCCCAGGGCGTTCGCCTTCGGAAGGCTGCCAACGGGGGTCGTATTTTTGAGTTCCCAGGCGCCTCCAGTGGCGAGAAGGCGGACTCCCTGGCCCAAAGGCTGCGGGAGGTCCTGGATAGTGAAGTCGTCCGCGTCTCCAGGCCTACTAAGTCGGTGGCCCTACGGGTGTCAGGCCTGGACGACTCTACCACCAGTGCCGAGGTGGTCGCCGCGATAGCTGCAGCGGGAGAGTGCCCCGCCGAGCAACTGCGGGCCGGCGTGATGTCCACCGGCCGTGACGGACTGGGATCAGTGGTTGTCCAGTGTCCCGTCGCGGCTGCGAAAAAGATCGCGACCGCTGGTCGTCTGCTGGTGGGCTGGGTGTCCGCCCAGGCTAGGGTGCTGGATGCCCGGCCAATCAGATGCTTCAGGTGCCTGGCTCCCGGGCACCTATCCGGCCAGTGCCAGGGGGTAGACCGCTCCGGACTCTGTTTCCGGTGCGGTCAACCAGGGCACAAGGCCCGCGGATGCACCGCTACGCCTCACTGCGTGGTCTGCGCTGCGGCCGGCATGCCGGCGGAGCACCGAGTCGGCAACAAAGCCTGTGTCTCCCCACCCAAGGGGAAGAGAAGCAAGAAGGGAGGTGGGGACGGTCAGAACCCGACGGTCGGACAGCCCACTGCCTCACCCCTACAGGCGGCACCGCCGCAGGCCGAGGAGGTTGCTATGGTCGTGGAATAATGGCCCTAAACCTCCTCCAAGCCAACATCAATCACTCCGCCAGAGCTCAGGACCTTCTGTTCCAGAGCATGGCGGAGTGGAACATCCACGTGGCGGTGGTGGCCGAGCCATACCGGGTCCCAGCTGGGGACGATTGGGTGGGAGACGCAGACGGGCTGGTGGCCATAACATCCCGGTCCATCGCAGGCTCTCCGGCCTTCGCGGACGTGGTCCGAGGCCGGGGATACGTTTCGGCCCTCGTCGGCGACATCATGGTGGTCGGAGTGTACTTCTCGCCGAATCGGAGTCTCGCCGACTTCGAGTCTTTTCTTTCTGAGGTCGGCGTCCTGGTAGGCGGAAGTCGCTCCGCCCGGGTGCTCGTCGCGGGGGATCTCAACGCCAAATCCTCGGCTTGGGGGTGCCCGGCGACAGATCCGCGAGGCCGGGAGCTAGAAGATTGGGCGGTGGAGACCGGACTCGTGGTCCTTAACCAGGGGTCGGTCAACACGTGCGTGCGGCGTCAGGGCGGCTCCATTGTTGACGTCACCTTCGCCGATGCCGTCCTGGCACGCCGTGTTCGTGGCTGGCGGGTGGCCGAGGACGTGGAGACGCTATCGGACCACCGGTACGTGAGGTTCGACATCTCCGCGTCCCCGTCCAACCCGAGCCCAGTCCCAGGCCGGCCCCCGAGCGGGGAGGGCCCACGCTGGTCGCTGTCGCAGATGGACCGGGATTTCCTGGTCGAGGTCGCTCTCGTGGAGGCGTGGTTCTCTGCGCCCCGAGAGTCTGTGGTCGAGGTCGGTCAGGAGGCGGCGCGGTTGGGTGCGGCTATGTCGCGTATCTGCGACGGGGCCATGCCTAGGGTCCGTTCCGTCCCCTCCAAGAAGCCGGTGTACTGGTGGACCGCCGAGCTCACGCTGCTGCGCGGTTCTTGCGTGGCGGCGAGACGCCGGTACACCCGCTACCGTCGGCGGAGGCGTCGGGACCCGACGGAAGAAGAGCGGCTCTACTCCCTCTACAGAAGTGAGATCCAAGCCCTGCGGGTGGCGATCGGCGCTGCGAAGGACAAGGCGAATGACGAGATGCTGAAGACTCTGGATATCGATCCATTCGGGAGGCCCTACAAGGCCGTGCGGCGAAAGCTCCGGTCTAGGGGTCCCCCCATCACCCAGAGTCTTCAGCCTCATGAAGTCGACACGGTGGTCGCTGGCCTGTTCCCGCCGGCAGTTGCCGGTTTCGTGGCGCCGGAAATGGCTGACCCTACTGTAGAGGGAGGAGCGGATTCAGGTGCACCGCCGGTAACGGAGGAAGAGCTGAGGGCGGCGGTGTTGCGCATGCGCGCTAAAAACACTGCCCCCGGCCCCGACGGTGTGCCCGGTTGCGCCTGGGTTCTAGCGCTGGAGCCGCTCGAACCGTGGATTCGGGCACTTTTCCAGGCCTGCTTGGAGCGGGGCCAGTTCCCGAGTGAGTGGAAGAAAGGGAAACTGGTCCTGCTCAAAAAGGATGGACGTCCGGCCTACGAGCCGTCGGCGTACCGGCCGATCGTTCTGCTGGACGAGATCAGCAAGCTCTTTGAGCGTGTCGTTGCCGCTCGTCTCGTCCAGCATCTGGAGAGGGTGGGGCCGAATCTCAGCGCCAACCAATTCGGCTTCCGCACTGGCAGGTCCACCCTTGACGCCATTGCGCGGGTGAGGACCCTTGCGGAGGATGCCGAGTCCCGGGGTGAGGTGTTGTTGGCCGTGTCTTTAGACATTTCCAACGCCTTCAACACCCTGCCCTGGGAAACCATCAGGGAGGCGCTGGGATACCACGGTTTCCCGCCGTATCTCAGGAGGATCGTCGCGGCCTACCTCTCCGAGCGATCGGTCGCGTACCCAACCAGCGTCGGCTGGTCCCAGAAGGAAACGTCGTGCGGTGTTCCACAGGGGTCGGTTCTCGGGCCGCTCCTGTGGAACATCGGGTACGACTGGGTGCTGCGCCTGCCCCTCCCAAGCGGTGTCGAAGTCGTTTGCTATGCCGACGACACCTTGGTGACGGCGCGGGGCAGCACCCACAGGGAGGCCCGATGCAGGGCCACGGCTGGCCTGGCCATAACGGTGGCCAGGATTCGTCGCCTGGGTTTGGAGGTTGCCTTGCACAAGTCTGAGGCCATGTATTTCCACGGGCCTCGACGAGCACCTCCAACCCAGTCCGCGGTCATGGTGGGCGGAATTTCCATCGGCGTCGGGGGCACTATGAAATACCTCGGACTCGTCCTCGATAGCCGATGGAAATTCGAAGAGCACTTCCGGCGTCTCGTCCCGAAGCTCATGGGGGCAGCTGGGGCCCTTAGCCGGCTCCTGCCAAACTTGGGCGGCCCGGGCTCGCGGTGTCGTCGCCTGTACACAGGCGTGGTGCGGTCGATGGCGCTTTACGGCGCACCCATCTGGGCGGATACTCTGACCGCCCGGACTCGAGCCCTGCTGCGAAAGCCGCAGAGGGTCATGGCGGTCAGAGTAACTCGTGGCTATCGCACCGTGTCGTGCGACGCGGCCTGTGTGCTGGCGGGGACGCCGCCATGGGACTTAGACGCGGAGGTGCTCTCCGGCGCCTACTGGCGGAGAGTGGATGCCCGATCCCGGGGGGAGATCCCTCCCCCGGATCAGGAGAGTGCGTGGCGGCGGGCGGCGGAGGCGCAGCTCGTCACCGAATGGCGGGAGCGGCTGCTTACGGCGTCCGCCGGCCAACGCACCATTGAGGCGATCCGGCCCGTCCTCGAGCTCTGGACGGGTCGGAAGCACGGGGCTCTCTCGTTCCGTCTGGTGCAGGTACTCTCGGGACATGGTTGTTTCGGGGCGTATCTGTGCCGGATTGCGCGGCGAGAGCCCAGTGCGAGGTGCCATGAGTGCGGCCACGCTGAGGACTCGGCGCAGCACACCCTGGAGTCGTGTGTGCACTGGTCGGCCCAGCGCGCCGCACTCGTGGCAGAAATCGGGATGGACCTCTCGCTGCCCGCTGTCGTCAACGCGATGGTGGGTAGCGAGAGCTCCTGGAACGCTGTCGCCTCCTTCTGCGAAGAGGTGATGGCGCTGAAGGAGGCGGCGGAACGTCGGCGGGAGGAGGACGCAGCCGCGGACCCTCTTCGTCGTCGTCGCGACGGGCGCAGGCGGCAGGCGCACACCCGCCGTCTGCCTCCGTAACAGAAGAGCTCCGGGCGATGGACGGCCCACTGCCCTATCGCCCGCCAAACTTTCGGGTGTAAGGCGCTCCCTAGCATTGGGTGCGCCTTTAAGACGTGTGTTGTGGGGACTCCTTACATCTTTGTCCCCACAAGAGGAGAGTCCGAGTGGACAACGCCGGCTGGGTCGCGGAAGATTGCGCAAGTGTTCCCGTGACCCAGCCACAAGGCGGAATGGAGGGCCCGAGGGGTTTTAGTGGGTATGGCCGAACGACTTTAGGCGAGTCCCACACTCCCTGCGCCACTGCACATATTGGCCCGGCGCAGGGGTGCATAACCGCATTTCCCCTCGTAAAAAAAAAAAAAAAAAAAAAAAAAAAAAAAAAAAAAAAAAAGGTTAGGTTAGGTTAGGTTAGGTTAGGTTCCCCACCAACGGTTCCCGCCTTGTCGTGGCGGTGGGGCTCTAGTAACCGTGGCTGCCTCCCACGGTGAAGCTAAGAGGAACCAGGGTCGGCCTAGCGTGCAGGACCGGCTGTCTTGGGCCGGACTGGGCTGGTCTAGCGTGCAGGGCCGACCCACCCGGAGGAGGCTGCCAGAGGCGGACTGTGGGGTCCGCTTCGGAGCATGCCAGGAGGTGGGGCCGCGGGGGGTGCGGGTGGGTACTGGTTTATCCTGCCCCCTGCAGCCCTCGTGGCCGGATGTGTATGGTGGGGCCGCGGAGGGGTACTGGCATACCCAGCCCCTCCGCGGCCCGTAGGGTCAACGGCGGGGCCCGACATCGGACCCGCCGATGGTGGCTGGGGAGGCGGGGGTAAAACCTCGTCTCTCCGGCTTCCATAGCCCCGTGGTGGCAGGTTCGGGGGGACCTGTCACCCGCTTCGAAGGGCAAGGAGGATGGCGCGTATCGTTCCGGCGCGCCTCCCCTAAAGGATGGATGGTGGGTTCACCCACCCCAGTGGTGGAGCTGCTTCGGCGGCTAGCGCAGACGGGGCCGCGGAGGAGTGCGAAAGCGTGCCCGTAGCCCCGTCACCAATGCGCAGGAGGAACAGAGGTGGTTTAGCGGGTATGCTCCCACTAGGGGAGAGAATCTCGCATAACTTCGTGTCCCCCCCGGGGCATGTCGTATGCATAAAGCATTCCCCTCTTTAAAAAAAAAAAAAAAAAAAAGGTTAGGTTAGGTTAGGTTAGGTTAGGTTAGGTTCCCCACCAACGGTTCCCGCCTTGTCGTGGCGGTGGGGCTCTAGTAACCGTGGCTGCCTCCCACGGTGAAGCTAAGAGGAACCAGGGTCGGCCTAGCGTGCAGGACCGGCTGTCTTGGGCCGGACTGGGCTGGTCTAGCGTGCAGGGCCGACCCACCCGGAGGAGGCTGCCAGAGGCGGACTGTGGGGTCCGCTTCGGAGCATGCCAGGAGGTGGGGCCGCGGGGGGTGCGGGTGGGTACTGGTTTATCCTGCCCCCTGCAGCCCTCGTGGCCGGATGTGTATGGTGGGGCCGCGGAGGGGTACTGGCATACCCAGCCCCTCCGCGGCCCGTAGGGTCAACGGCGGGGCCCGACATCGGACCCGCCGATGGTGGCTGGGGAGGCGGGGGTAAAACCTCGTCTCTCCGGCTTCCATAGCCCCGTGGTGGCAGGTTCGGGGGGACCTGTCACCCGCTTCGAAGGGCAAGGAGGATGGCGCGTATCGTTCCGGCGCGCCTCCCCTAAAGGATGGATGGTGGGTTCACCCACCCCAGTGGTGGAGCTGCTTCGGCGGCTAGCGCAGACGGGGCCGCGGAGGAGTGCGAAAGCGTGCCCGTAGCCCCGTCACCAATGCGCAGGAGGAACAGAGGTGGTTTAGCGGGTATGTTCCCACTAGGGGAGAGAATCTCGCATAACTTCGTGTCCCCCCCGGGGCATGTCGTATGCATAAAGCATTCCCCTCTTTAAAAAAAAAAAAAAAAAAAAGGTTAGGTTAGGTTAGGTTAGGTTAGGTTAGGTTAGGTTAGGTTAGGTTCCACGGACCTGCTCGGTTGTCCGAGTGGGCGGAGAGGAGTACTCCGACGTGGCGCGTCCCCGGGTGGTGGATAGGGGAACGCCCCGGCTTCGGCTGGGGTAGGGCTTCGGCCCCGCGAACCAAACTCTAGGGTCGGTCATCGTGTTGGGTGTTGCACATGACCGACCCACCTGGAGAGGGCCGTCAGTGGTGGGTCACAGCAGTGACTCCGCCCTGACCATGCCCAACCGGGGTCGCACCGGTAGATGCGACGTGGTGGGGCCGCGGGGGGTGTGGGTGGGTACTGGTTTATCCTGCCCATCTTACAGCCCTCGTGGCCGGATGTGGGGTGAGGTCGTGGGGGCTGTGGGTGGGTAACCCCTGCAACCCTCGCGGCCAGATGAGGAGATGGATGGATGTGAGAGGTATGGAGAGGCCAAGGGGGTGGTGCTGGTTTACCAGCCCCCTCCGCGGCGAGTTAGGGTAGAGGGCGGGCCAGTTGGCTCCGCCGGTGGGGGCTGGGGTGGTAGGACAAAAAAGATCCTGCCTCTCTGGCTTTCACCACTTAGGGTGAGTCGCATTCTGCGACAGACGCACGGCCCGAGCTTTGGTTAAGGCCCAGCTGATACAAAGCTCGGGTCATCGCGTTAAGGTGGGCATGAGGGTTTTTAGTGGGTATGGCTGAACGACTGTAGGCGAGTCCCACACTCCCTGCGCCATTGCACTGCCCGGCGCAGGGGTACGGAAGTGTATTTTCCCTCGTTACAAAAAAAAAAAAAAAAAAAAAAAAGGTTAGGTTAGGTTAGGTTAGGTTGGGGTCCACGGACCTGCTCGGTTGTCCGAGTGGGCGGAGAGGTGAACTCCGACGTGGCGCGTCCCCGGGTGGTGGATAGGGGAACGCCCCGGCACATTGCTGGGGTAGGGCTTTTTTCGCCCCGCGAACCAAACACCAACAAACCCGTAAATCCGCACTCAGCGGAAACGGGGGCTCTGCGCCTAGCGCGGGGCCGCGAGGAAGAAAACCTCTATAAAAAATTACCCGGTGGTGACACCACACTTGGCCGCCCACTGGTCTTTGATCAGTGGACGCCAAGTAGACCGTAAGTCCGCACTGAGCGGAAACGGGGGCTCTGCGCACTGAGCGTGGGGCTGCGAGGAAGAAAACCTCTATAAAAAATTACCCGGTGGCGACACCACACTTGGCCGCCCACTGGTCTTTATGATCGGTGGACGCCAAGTAAACCGTAATCCGCACTGAGCGGACCGGGGGCCCTGCGCATTGAGCGTGGGGCTGCGAGGAAGAAAACCTCTCTAAAAAATTACCCGGTGGCAACACCACACTTGGCCGCCCACCGGTCTTTATGATCGGTGGACGCCAAGCAAACCGTAATCCGCACTGAGCGGACCGGGGGCCCTGCGCACTGAGCGTAGGGCTGCGAGGAAGAAAACCTCTCTAAAAAATTACCCTGTTTGGGGAGGGGAGGGATGTTCCGCGGGGCTATACCGGACAGGGCTACCCATACCGGGCAGGCCCACGGAACATCGGTGGACCCGTTGGGTCGGGCTATTGGACGAGGATGTGTGGCTTGGACGAGGATGTGTGGCAGCACAGAAACTTGCAGAGGACTTCGGTCGGAGGACGGCGGCCTTCAAGGCTCGCGGTGCGGCAGGCCCAAGGAACATCGGTGGACCCGTTGGGTCGGGCTATTGGACGAGGATGTGTGGCATCACAGAAACTTGCAGAGGACTTCGGTCGGAGGACGGCGGCCTTCAAGGCTCGCGGTGCGGCAGGGTCGGTCAAAAAAAAAAAAAAAAAAAAAAAAAAGAGAGAGAAAAAAAAAAAAAAATAAAAAAAAAAAAAAAAAAAAAAAAAAAAAAAAAAAAAAAAAAAAAAAAAAAAAAAAAAAAAAAAAAAAAAAACCGGCCACCCTGTCGCGCAAATAGTCGAGGACGTGTGGCATCACGATAAAAATGTAGAGGACTTCGGTCGGAGGACGGCGACCTTCAAGGTTGCGCATCATGTCAGGGACCTCACCCTGGATCGAAAAGGCGGTTTCCGGTGTCCGACAACACCGGACACACCGTATGAATGGCAAGTTTCAAGAGAGTATTACCCCAGGAGGGTACCTCCGGCACCGCCGGGGGAGAATCCCTCCCCGGGGCCACTTTGGCCCCGGGCTGCCCCTTGTACTCTGGGGGGGGCAAAAACTGCCTTGATTACACAACAACGACTTTGGCTTCGAAAACGGAATCAGATGCACGCGGTTTGGATGTGACGGGGAGTGGTATGGAAGTTGGTGGAGGAGAAAGAGGAGAGGAGCAGATGGATTTGGAGACGGAATTGATGCTGAGCGAGGAGACCACATCAATGTCCGAAGACAGTCGCGGGGCTAGCCCTATGCCCAGAAAGAGAAGAGGACGGCCGCCCACCACGGGCCACTATGTCGGCCTGGCCAAAGCCAAGCTGGCTCTAATACAAGCTGAACGTGAGGAAGAACAGAGGAGGGCGGAGGCAGAAGTAGTCGCTGCCTCCCGCGAGGCCCGGGCCAGAGCCCAAGCCCACAGGCTGTCGGAGTCGGTCCCGGTAGAGGAGGAGTTCCAGGCGGCCGGCTCCCTCGGTCAAGCAATAAAGGACAACGTGGAGGTAATCAAAAAGGTAGCCACCACCTCCAAAAATTTAAAAGGAGGCTACGTGCGCGCTTTAAAGGACGCAGCGGAGGAAATCTCAAAGATGGCTATAGCTCTGCAAGGCAGATGCGTAACGGACGAAACCAAAGGCCTGCAGGCGGACAATGCCCGCCTGCGAGCGGAAGTAGAACAACTGCGCAAGGAGGTGGCAGAAATGAAAAAGCACCTCCTTACACCGAACGTGAGGGCAGAAGTAGCCGCTGTGGCCATACAACCGGAACCACAACGGCAAAAAACAAATGATAATGAGGAGCTTGTGCGCACCATATTATGTCAGGTGGGCACAATGGTAAACGCCAGATTTGAGGCGTTACAAGATCGACTTCTTCCGGAGAAGCGCCTCCGTCCCCCGCTGGCGGCGGATAACAGGCTCGAGCCCGCAGGCCCCAGCGCTCCGGAAGCACCAACAGTGACAAGACAAACAAATAGCGGACCAACACCAGGCAAAGCCCCGGCCAAAACCTCAAGCAAAGCCTCGGGCAAAGCCTCGGGCAAAGCCTCGGGCAAAGCCTCGGGCAAAGCCGCGGGCAAAGCCCCGGGCAAAGCCTCGGGCAAAGCCCCAAGCAAACCTGGCAAGGAAAGGACGACGGAGCCCCAGGCCCAGCCCCAACCAATGGCAGCAGAGCCGGTCGACCAACAGACCAGCGAACTGCCCTGGAGCACAGTAGTCAAAAGAGGGCTAAAACAAAAGAAGAAGAAGGAGGGCCCACGGGTGTTTACAAACACAGAGAGGAAGAAAGCGCCAAGACTGCCAACAGTCAGCCCACCTAAGACAGCTGCAGTGGTGGTCTCAATAACGCCGGAGGCGATTGCTAAAGGCCTCACATACGATGCCGTCATCGCAGAGGCCAAAGCAAAAATCAAATTACAAGACGTGGGTATCACAACCGGGGTCCGTTTCCGGGTGTGCGCTACGGGAGCGCGGAAATTTGAGGTCTTGGGCACAGACAATGGCCCACAAGCTGACGCCCTCGCTGAGAGGCTGACGCAAATCTTCAACAAAGACACAGTTCGGATCTCTAGGCCGGAAAAAACAACGGAAATAAAAATATCCGGTCTAGACGACTCAACAACCGTCGAGGAGGTGCTGGCGGCGGTTGTCGATGCGGGAGGCTGTCCAAAAGAAAGTCTTAAATGTAGTGGCGTCGTCAGGGACAGATTCGGTGTAGGACATGCCTGGGTGGAATGCTCAGTAGCGACTGCGAAACGGGTGGCTGCAGTAGGTCGGCTGACAATATCGTGGGTGTCGGCCAGCGTCATGCTGCTTGAGCCAAAACCACTGCGTTGCTATCGATGCCTGCAGAAGGGGCATGTTAGAGCGCAATGCAGTGCAGAGGCAGATAGGAGCAAGTTGTGTTTCCGATGCGGGGCAGAGGGCCACAAGTTTAAGGAATGCTCGGCCAAACCGCACTGTTCCATCTGTGCTGCGGCCAAAAAACCGGCGGATCACAAACTGGGTGGCAAGGGCTGTTCTGCTCCAGCCCCCAAAGTCACAAGAGGGAAGATACAGCCAAAACCAGCACAACAGGCGTCAGTAGAGGTTGCTATGGAGACGGACGAAATTGGCACCAGAAATGGCTCTCCAAATCTTACAAGCCAATCTTAACCACTGCGCACGTGCTCAAGACCTGCTCTTACAGAGTATGGCTGAGTGGTCGACGCAGTTAGCTGTGGTGTCCGAACCCTACTTCGTTCCCATTAGGGATGACTGGATAGGGGATGAGGAAAATCTTGTTGCGCTCATTGTGCCCCGGTCCATGAGTTCCCCGACTCTTGATGGGGTTCAAAAGGGCCGCGGGTACGTGGGTGCTACAGTCGGTGGAAATTTAGTCGTCGGCGTATATTGCGCCCCTAGCAAAAGCCTCGCAGAGTTCGAGGGTCTTCTCGATCGCATCGGAATCCTCGTCGGCAGAAATCACACCCGTTCCGTGCTGGTAATGGGGGATTTCAATGCCAAGAACACTGTCTGGGGTGGCACGGCCACGAACGCCCGGGGTGCTATACTTGAGGAGTGGGCCTTGACCATGGGACTCTGCCTCCTAAATAGGGGGTCGAGACCTACATGCGTCCGGCCGCAGGGCAGTTCCATCGTGGACTTATCGTTCGCCTGCCCTGCAACAGCGAGACGGGTGTGCGGTTGGGAAGTGGTGGAAGGTGTGGAGACACTATCTGACCACCGTTACATCCGTTTCTCAATATCGGAGATACCAACGGCCCCAGTACATCAGGGGCCGGAGTCGCTGCACCGGGACACTCCACGGTGGGTGGTGAAGCGACTCAACAAGGACGTACTAACTGAAGCTGCCCAGGTCGAAACATGGTCGCCTGCGGACAGCTCCCTGGACATAGACGAAAGGGCTGCCGCGCTGCGTGCGTCGATGACTCGCGTATGTGACGCGTCGATGCCGCGGCAAGGCCCCCCACCTCGGAAAAGACACGTGTACTGGTGGTCTACAGAGATAGCAGCCATGCGCACTGCGTGCGTTACTGCTAGACGCCAGTACCAACGACAACGACGGAAAAGACAAAGAGATGAAATCGCCGAAGCGAGCTTACATGACATCTATAAAGCCGCTAAACATGATCTGAGCCGAGCGATATGCGAAGCGAAAGAAAGGGCGCGAGAGGAAATGATCGAGACTCTAAATCAAGATCCGTGGGGTCGCCCCTATTTGATGGTCCGTGGGAAACTCCGGACGCGGGCATCACCTCTGACGCAAAGCCTCCAGCCCCAACTTGTGCAGGAAGTGGTGACATCCCTCTTTCCAAATAGAGAGGCTCACACGCCGCCTTACAGGATTCCGAACACCAGGAATGAAAATCCTGATACCGTCGAGGACATTCCACCAGTCACCCCAGGCGAGTTTGGGGCTGCGGTTCACCGGCTACGTGCCAAAAGCACGGCCCCAGGGCCGGATGGCATACCGGGTCGTGCTTGGGTACTAGCCGCGGACATATACGAGGAAAGAGTTGTTGAGCTGATGGGTGATTGCCTCGCACAAGGACGATTCCCCCTGCTTTGGAAGAACGGCTCCCTGGTCCTCCTTAAAAAAGAGGGTCGGCCTGTCGATTCTCCTGCAGCGTACCGGCCAATAATTTTACTCGACGAGATGGCGAAGTTGTTTGAGCGGATTATCGCCAACCGCCTCGTCAACCACATGGCGACGGTCGGCCCGGACCTGGACGACAAGCAATTTGGCTTCAGGCCGGGCAGGTCTACCGTCCATGCGATCATGCGGGTGAAGAAAATAGCGGAGGAAGCAATTGCCCAGGGCGAGGTCGTTCTTGCGGTGTCCCTTGACATCGCAAACGCCTTTAACACCATGCCCTGGAGTTGTATCATAGAGGCCCTCCGCTACCACCAAGTGCCGGAGTATTTGTGTCGGATTGTGGCCGACTACCTATCAGCTAGGTCGGTCTCGTACAGAAGTCGGGACGAGTGGTGTCGTCATGAAGTCACATGTGGCGTTCCGCAGGGCTCAGTCCTCGGTCCCCTCCTTTGGAATGTGGGCTACGACTGGGTGCTGCGGGGCGCTAATATCCGAGGCGTAGACGTCACCTGCTACGCAGACGACACCCTGATAACGGCGCGGGGACGCACGCACCGAGAATGCGCGATCCTCGCGACAGCAGGAGTAGCCCAAGTGGTGGGAAGAATACGTGCTCTGGGCCTTGAGGTGGCCCTACATAAATCCGAGGCCCTTTATTTTCATGGACCTCGGAACAGGCCTCCTCCGGGAGCCCACATTATTGTCGGTGGCGTGAACATTGGCATCGAGCCAGAAATGAGGTACCTGGGCCTTACGCTAGACGGACAGTGGACATTTGAGGGCCACTTCCGAAAACTAGGTCCCAAATTGATGCGTACGGCCGCCGCACTTGGCAGATTACTGCCCAACATCGGTGGTCCCAAATCTGCCTGTCGGCGCTTGTTCATGGGCGTCGTCAGATCGATGGCGCTATACGGCGCACCCGTATGGAACGGCGCCCTAAACACCAGGACGATCGACATCCTTCATCGGCCGCAAAGAACTTTGGCCATAAGGATGATAAGAGGATACCGCACTGTATCATACGACGCGGCTTGCGCTCTGGCGGGTTCCCTGCCGTGGGTGCTAGAGGCGGAGGTGCTCGCGGCAGTCCACGCATGGCGTGAGCAAAAAATTATGACCGACGAATCCCCGCCCTTAAGGGTTGAGGCCGAAACCCATAGAAGGGAAAGGCGAGAAGCAGCAGTGGCCAAATGGCAACGCCGCCTCCGCCAGACGCGGGCTGGTGCCAGGACAATTGAGGCAATCTGTCCAGTTCTCGTGGCGTGGCTGAGGAGAAAACACGGGGTGGTCACTTTCCGTTTGGCGCAGGTGCTGTCGGGGCATGGCTGCTTCGGCAGTTATCTGCGCCGGATTGGGAGGGAGCCGTCTGCAGTGTGCCACCATTGTGACGATTGCCCCGAGGACACTGCCCAGCACACGCTGGCGGAGTGCCCGGCATGGACGCAACAAAGACGGGACCTCGTGGCCGCAGTGGGCAATGATTTGTCGCTGCCGGCCACAGTTAAATTAATGGTGGAATCGGATGGAGCCTGGAGGGCCGTCCAAGAATTTTGTGAGGCTGTAATGCACATTAAAGAGGAAGCGGAGAGGGCAAGGGAGGCGGCTAGTCAAGACGCCACCCGCAGCCGCCGCACGGGAGGGAGAAGACGGGCATTCGCCCGGCATATCCCACCCTGATAGAACTCGAGTGGCGAGCTAGGGGACGCTCGTCACTCAGGAAGAGTAGACGAGGGCGCGTCGGTTTCCCGCGCGAACAGCTGAGGTCGAAGGTCGAGGAGGCATAGGCCAATCACTGCCGGGGCATGTGAAGAATACTTTATAGTGTACCCATGCCCCGGTGAAAGGTGACACGAGGAAACCAGTGGAGTTTAGTTGGTATGCTCCCGCTTCTCGGGAGAGAGCCCAACATAACCACCAAGCCATCCCCAGGCGCGGTGTGTATGCGGGAACGCATTCTCCACTTAAAAAAAAAAAAAAAAAAAAAAAGGTTAGGTTGGGGTGCGATGGCCAGTGACCTCCTCGTGGTGCACCCTGGAAACTCCCGAACGTCTTTAGGGAGGCTAACAACTGGCTAGGGGGGGGTATCCGCGGGGCTACACCGGACAGGGCCACCCATACCGGGCAGGCCCGCGGAATTTGGGGAGGGCGGCCCCGGCGTGCACTAACCTGCCGTCGGGGAGGGGTGGGGGGGGCATCCGTCCGCAACTAGGGAGGGTACGTCGACCTCCCTAGAAGTTCCGTAGACCTAGTGGCTTTGGGGGGGCTTTTTCTTTTTTGTTTGTTTTTCTTGCATTTTTTGTTTTGGTCTTTTATATTTTTTGGTTATGTTTTGTTTGTTAAGGGGAATTCCGCAACGACCCCGTAGAAGCGGCGCTATGGGTATGCGGGGCCACTAGGAGCGGAGCGCTTGCCTTAACCGGCCGGCGCGCGAGAAGGAAAACTCTAACAACCCGACAGCGAAGTCGTTAAAACCTGTGGACACCTGGCGCCCTCCACAGTATGCAGCCTTTCTCGCCGGAATGGTGTTACCCGGGGGTCGACATTTTTATCACCGTACTCGTGGGAACAATATGGAGACAAGCAAACAAACAAAAAAACCGGTAGAGTTGGAGGAGGTAGCGAAGAAGGAGTTGAGAGTGGTGTTGACGCGCACCCCTGTGCCAGTTGCGCGCTTATCGGAGTCGGACTCGGACTCGGCGACCAGTTTCATGTCGGTCGCGAGTCGAGCGGGATCTATGGAGAGCCTGTATTCAGGCAGATCTTGGGGTGAGGGCCGCGGAAAAAAGCGGCCTCTTGAGGAGGGTCCAGAGGGCAGCACTCGCTCTCCGGGCAAAAGGAAGGGACGCGGTCGTCCACCAACCACAGGAGAGTACGTGGGGTTGGCGGCGGCAAAACAAGCCTTTTTAAAGGCTCAAGAAGAGGAGATGAAAGCCCGCGCTGAGGCTGAGCTCTTGGACTCAGTGGCAGAGGCACGCAGGACTCGCTCGACACTGTCCCCGGCGTATTCGCCGGAGCTTGTTCTTGGTGAGCCTGCAAATCCCGATGGTGACACGGCGACTTCAGTCCTGAAAAGGATAGGGGCAAGCCTAGAAATAGTGGAGAAGGTGGCGAATAAGTCGTCGAACCTAAAAGGCACCTTCGTGCGAGCGCTGCATGACGCCGTTAAGGCTATTAAAGAAGACTGCACAGCGCTCGCACAGAGGACGCTCTCGGAGGAGACCCGGGCTCTACAAGAAGATAATGCGCGCCTACGCAAGGAGCTCGAAGTTGTGCAAAAACAAATGAAGGAGATAATAGAGCAGATGCGCAATGCCCCGCAGGCGGCGCAATCTCATGACATCGAGGAGATGGAAGCACGAATCATCCGACGGTTCAATGCCCGACTGGAGGGGCTGGAACCGCGGCTGAATCCAGAACCGCGTATCAGGCCTCCCCTGGCCTCTAGTAAGAAGCCGTCTGCGGCACCAACGGCCACGACATATACATCGGCCTTGATGGCCTCAGCGGGTCCTGTGGCTGGCCCGTCTCGTGCGGCCCCCGCGGCTGGCTCGTCTCGCACGGCCCCCGCGGCTGGCCCGTCTCGTGCGGCCCCTGCGGCACCAGCGGCTCCCGTGGCTGGCCCGTCTCGAGCAGCCCCTGCGGCTCCCGCAGTACCTGCGGCCCCTAAGGCTGGCCCGTCTCGGACGATCAATGCGGCTCTCCCGGCTCCCGGGGGTCCTGCAAAAACAAAGAAGAAAAGCAAGAAAAAGAAGAAAGGACCTGCGACAGTTGCAAAGCCACCATCGGCTACCGCAGCTGCTGCGCCAACCCGCCCCACTAACCCGGACGAACTACAGGAGAACTGGGCGTGGGTGAAGGTGGGCAAAAATGGAAAGGCCGAGAAGGCGACAAAGGTGCCCACGACATCCAGGGCACCTCAACGGCGGAACGCTGCTGCACCTGCGCCGCGCAAATTAAAAGCGCCGCAATGCTCTGCGGTTGTCGTCACGTTGACCGAAGGCGCGGTGAAGAAGGGCCTCACCTATAGTGCCGTCCTCAAAGAGGCTAAGGAGAAGTTGGATCTCCAAGAGACCATAGGAGTCGAGTCGGTCCAATTCCGCAGGGCGGTCACCGGGGCCACCATCATCTGCGTCCCGGGGGCCACCAGTGCTCCGAAAGCGGACATCCTGGCGCAGAAGCTCCAAGAGCTCTACAAAGACGACACAATTAAAATTTCCCGACCTGAAAAGTCTGTTGACATCAGGATCGACGGACTGGATGATGCAACGACAACGGAAGAGATCAAACAATGCATCGCCAAAAAAGGAGAGTGCACACCGGACCAAGTCCGAGTTGGTTCGTTAAGACCCAACAAATCGGGCATGTTTAGTGTGTGGGCCTATGTCCCAATCACCGCGGCGAAAAAGCTCGCCACCGGACGATTTCTAGTGGGCTGGGTTGCGGCGAGAGTAACAGTCGGCAGAGCGAGGGATCTCCACTGCTACCGTTGTCTGGAGAAGGGCCACGTGGCGAGTCGTTGTGCAGCGGAAGACCGTAGCCGACAGTGTTATAAGTGTGGCCAAGAGGGACACAAAGCGGCGTCTTGCTCGTCGCAACCCAATTGCGTCCTTTGTGCGGCGGCGGGCAAAGACGCCAAACATCGATTGGGAAGTGCAAATTGCTCGGCACCCAAAAAACCGATTTCGAGAAGATCGCTGGTATCCCACCGCAGCGCTGCCCCACCGAGCGGGGAACAGATGGAGATCGCCGAAGCTGTCACTAATTAATGGCTGTACAGCTTTTACAAGCAAATCTGAATCACTGCGCCAGAGCTCAAGATTTATTGATCCAGAGCCTGGCGCAGTGGACGATTGACATTGCGGTGATTTCGGAACCGTATTCGGTTCCGAACAGAGGCAATTGGGTGGGAGATCTCGATGATTTAGTGGCCCTTTACACCCAAGTCGACCACCCAATTGCCTCACACAAAAAAGGAAGAGGGTGCGTAGGCGTCAAGTCTGCCGACGTCGCGGTGATTGGAGTATATTGCTCGCCGAACCGGTCGCTGGCGGACTTTGACGCCTACCTAAACGAGGTCAGTGCCCTCATTCAATGGGGGCAACCGCTGGACATCGTCGTGGCCGGGGACCTAAATGCTAAATCGAGAGCTTGGGGTTCCCCGGTCTCGGACTGTCGCGGCGATCTATTGCTGGAGTGGATGGCCCAGCACAACTTGGTGCCATTAAATACGGGCACGGAGCACACGTGCGTGCGCATGCTGGGTGGTTCTATCATAGATGTCACATTTGCGAGCCCCGCCCTAGCATGTCGCGTGCAGAATTGGAGGGTCCTGACTGGGGTGGAGACACTGTCGGACCACAGGTACATCCGCTTCGAAGTTGTCTCCTCCCCATCCGGGGCCCAGACCAGACGAAACACCCCTGCTCCCGCCGGGAATGGACAAATGTGGTCCCTAAAATCGATGGACAAAGAAGTAGCTGAACTTGCCACCATTGTCGGCACATGGTCCCACAAGATGGAGGGAAAAGAGATTACTGAAGGCGTGAACTGGCTGACCGAGACATTGGCGCATATCTCCGATAGCGCCATGTCGAAGGTTCGGCCAGTGCAACATCGGAGAAATCGGGTCTACTGGTGGTCGGCAGAGCTATCGCGGTTGCGAGCTGTGTGTGTGGCTGCCCGCCACCAGTACGCTAGATACCGCAGACGTCGCGCAAGGGAAGAGACTGAGGAGCGGCGTCTCTACGTCTTATATCAAGATGCCAAGAAGGCCTTGAGATCTGAGATCGCCGCCTCCAAAGACCGGGCCTGGGAGGAATTTCTGGGCAGTCTGGAGTTGGACCCATGGGGCCGGCCGTACAAACTCGTCATGAGTAAGCTGCGCCCCTGGGCTCCTCCCCTGTCTTCGACTCTGGACCCGGCGCTACTAACATCTATAGTGACCACACTCTTTCCTCCCAGTGCCCGAAGCACCGGATTCGACTTCTCCGGCTCGATACCGCCCGGTTCTGTCCCGGAGGTATCCGAGTCGGAGCTCCACATGGCTAAGACGAAGATGCAGTGCAAGCGCACCGCCCCAGGTCCCGATGGGATTCATGGGCGGCTGCTTGCAC
>NC_059986.1:10647500-10677500 GCF_912999745.1 Papilio machaon
GGAATAATAATATTAGTATTAAGAATCATAAGGAGAGTCGCGCAAATGCGACAGCGCATATCCAAAGCCCGGTTATGGCAAACGCTGGCACAGGTTAGGATAAATGCGATGAGGCGGGCCCGAGGGGTTTTAGTGGGTATAGGTTAGGTTAGGTTAGGTTCCACGGCCACGGACCTGCTCGGTTGTCCGAGTGGGCGGAGAGGAGTACTCCGACGTGGCGCGTCCCCGGGTGGTGGATAGGGGAACGCCCCGGCTTCGGCTGGGGTAGGGCTTCGGCCCCGCGAACCAAACTCTAGGGTCGGTCATCGTGTTGGGTGTTGCACATGACCGACCCACCTGGAGAGGGCCGTCAGTGGTGGGTCACAGCAGTGACTCCGCCCTGACCATGCCCAACCGGGGTCGCACCGGCAGATGCGACGTGGTGGGGCCGCGGGGGGTGTGGGTGGGTACTGGTTTATCCTGCCCATCTTACAGCCCTCGTGGCCGGATGTGGGGTGAGGTCGTGGGGGCTGTGGGTGGGTACTGGTTTACCATGCCCCCTGCGGCCCTCATGGCCAGATGTGAGGAGAAGTATGAATGTGAGATGGAGAGGCCGAGGGGGGATACTGGTTTTCCAGTCCCCTCTGCGGCACGTAGAGTAGGGCGAGGGCGGGACCGATTGGCCCCGCCGGTGGGGGCTGGGGTGGTAGGACACAAAAGATCCTTCCTCTCTGGCTTTCACCACTTAGGGAGAGGCGCTTCGGCGTCAGACGCGCGGCCCGAGCTTTGGTTATGGCTCAGCTGGTACAAAGCTCGGGTCATTGCGTTAAGGTGGGCATGAGGGTTTTTAGTGGGTATGGCTGAACGACTGTAGGCGAGTCCCACACTCCCTGCGCCATTGCACTGCCCGGCGCAGGGGTACGGAAGTGTATTTTCCCTCGTTACAAAAAAAAAAAAAAAAAAAAAAAAGGTTAGGTTCCACGGACCTGCTCGGTTGTCCGAGTGGGCGGAGAGGAGTACTCCGACGTGGCGCGTCCCCGGGTGGTGGATAGGGGAACGCCCCGGCTTCGGCTGGGGTAGGGCTTCGGCCCCGCGAACCAAACTCTAGGGTCGGTCATCGTGTTGGGTGTTGCACATGACCGACCCACCTGGAGAGGGCCGTCAGTGGTGGGTCACAGCAGTGACTCCGCCCTGACCATGCCCAACCGGGGTCGCACCGGCAGATGCGACGTGGTGGGGCCGCGGGGGGTGTGGGTGGGTACTGGTTTATCCTGCCCATCTTACAGCCCTCGTGGCCGGATGTGGGGTGAGGTCGTGGGGGCTGTGGGGGGGTAACCCCCTGCAGCCCTCGTGGCCAGATGTGTGGTGATGGATGGATGCGTGATGGAGAGGCCGAGGGGGGATACTGGTTTTCCAGTCCCCTCTGCGGCACGTAGAGTAGGGTAGAGGGCGGGCCGTTTGGTTCCGCCGGTGGGGGCTGGGGTAGTAGGACAAAAAAGATCCTACCTCTCTGGCTCTCACCACTTAGGGAGAGGCGCTTCGGCGTCAGACGCACGGCCCGAGCTTTGGTTATGGCTCAGCTGGTACAAAGCTCGGGTCATTGCGGCAAGGTGGGCATGAGGGTTTTTAGTGGGTATGGCTGAACGACTGTAGGCGAGTCCCACACTCCCTGCGCCATTGCACTGCCCGGCGCAGGGGTACGGAAGTGTATTTTCCCTCGTTACAAAAAAAAAAAAAAAAAAAAAAAGGTTAGGTTAGGTTCCACGGACCTGCTCGGTTGTCCGAGTGGGCGGAGAGGAGTACTCCGACGTGGCGCGTCCCCGGGTGGTGGATAGGGGAACGCCCCGGCTTCGGCTGGGGTAGGGCTTCGGCCCCGCGAACCAAACTCTAGGGTCGGTCATCGTGTTGGGTGTTGCACATGACCGACCCACCTGGAGAGGGCCGTCAGTGGTGGGTCACAGCAGTGACTCCGCCCTGACCATGCCCAACCGGGGTCGCACCGGTAGATGCGACGTGGTGGGGCCGCGGGGGGTGTGGGTGGGTACTGGTTTATCCTGCCCATCTTACAGCCCTCGTGGCCGGATGTGGGGTGAGGTCGTGGGGGCTGTGGGTGGGTACTGGTTTACCATGCCCCCCCTGCGGCCCTCATGGCCAGATGTGAGGAGAGGGATGAATGTGAGATGGAGAGGCCGAGGGGGGATACTGGTTTTCCAGTCCCCTCTGCGGCACGTAGAGTAGGGCGAGGGCGGGACCGGTTGGCCCCGCCGGTGGGGGCTGGGGTGGTAGGACACAAAAGATCCTGCCTCTCTGGCTTTCACCACTTAGGGAGAGGCGCTTCGGCGTCAGACGCGCGGCCCGAGCTTTGGTTATGGCTCAGCTGGTACAAAGCTCGGGTCATTGCGTTAAGGTGGGCATGAGGGTTTTTAGTGGGTATGGCTGAACGACTGTAGGCGAGTCCCACACTCCCTGCGCCATTGCACTGCCCGGCGCAGGGGTACGGAAGTGTATTTTCCCTCGTTACAAAAAAAAAAAAAAAAAAAAAAAGGTTAGGTTAGGTTAGGTTAGGTTCCACGGACCTGCTCGGTTGTCCGAGTGGGCGGAGAGGTGAACTCCGACGTGGCGCGTCCCCGGGTGGTGGATAGGGGAACGCCCCGGCATATTGCTGGGGTAGGGCTTCGGCCCCGCGAACCAAACACCAACAAACCCGTAAGTCCGCACTCAGCGGAAACGGGGGCTCTGCGCACTGAGCGTGGGGCCGCGAGGAAGAAAACCTCTATAAAAAATTACCCTGGTGGCAACACCACACTTGGTCGCCCACTGGTCATTATGATCGGTGGACGCCAAGTAAACCGTAATCCGCACTGAGCGGACCGGGGGCCCTGCGCACTGAGCGTGGGGCTGCGAGGAAGAAAACCTCTCTAAAAAATTACCCGGTGGCGACACCACACTTGGCCGCCCACTGGTCTTTATGATCGGTGGACGCCAAGTATACCGTAATCCGCACTGAGCGGACCGGGGGCCCTGCGCACTGAGCGTGGGGCTGCGAGGAAGAAAACCTCTCTAAAAAATTACCCGGTGGCGACACCACACTTGGCGCCCACTGGTCTTTATGATCGGTGGACGCCAAGTATACCGTAATCCGCACTGAGCGGACCGGGGGCCCTGCGCACTGAGCGTGGGGCTGCGAGGAAGAAAACCTCTCTAAAAAATTACCCCTTTCTGGGCGGAAACGCCCCGCGCGGCGGCTGGCTTCGGCCACCGTCGGGCAAACCGTAAGTCCGCACGGAGCGGAAACGGGGGCCCTGCGCACGGAGCGTGGGGCTGCGAGGAAGAAAACCTCTATAAAAAATCACCCTAATCCCAAGCATCGCCGCCCGGCGAAGGGATGAATCGTTGGTGGGAGACCAGCGGCGAGGGCGGCAACACCGGGGGGGGCTTTTAAGGGGAACAAACAAAAATGGACACGACGAACAAAGAAAAAACTACCCGGGAGGGTCCCGTTCGCGGGGAATCCCTTGGTGGGTCGGACAGCCGGCCCATCGGCCCCATTGTATACGGGGGGGCCATTCGCCGTGTGAAGGAGGAGAGAAGGTTAGGGTCAAATGGAGGAAGCAGAGAGGAGAAGGAAAGAGATAGAGTGAGGAGGCTGTCTGATTCAGACTCGGACAGCAGGGGCTCCATGGCAAGCGCTTCCAGCCGCTATGCTTCCATGGAGTCCTTAGACCAGGACGGGAGATTTTGGAGTGAGGGCCGCGGCCAGAAGAGGCCTAGAGATAAGGAGTTGAGCGGCAGCTCCACAGACACCCCTGCTAAGGAGACACACAAAAGAAGAGGACGCGGCCGTCCACCAACCACCGGCGAGTACGTCGGGCTGGCGGCCGCCAAAGAAACTCTGAGAAAGGCGACAGAGGCGGAGATGAGGGCACGAGCCGAAGCGGAACTCCTCGACTCAGTTCTGGAAGCCCGCAAAACCCGCTCGGCTCTGGTTACGGCAGGTCCATCTAATGCCGCGCCACTGGAAAATGACGAAGACACGGCGACCACCGTCCTCAAACGGATCGGGTCCAGCCTAGACATAGTAGAAAAAGTAGCGAAGAAGTCATCCAATCTTAAGGGGACCTTCGTGCGCGCACTACAAGATGCTGTGAGCGCCATTAAAGAAGACGTTACCGGCCTCGCTCAGAGGTCGATATCTGACGAGACACGTGCCTTGCAGGCTGATAACACCCGCCTGCAAGCCGAGATGACCAGCCTCCGCAAGGAGTTGACGGAGCTGCGTGAGGAGATGGAGAGGGTGCGGAAACAGGGTTCCGCCAACGCCCTCATGGACACGACAATGGAGGCCATCCCTGTCCGGCCCCCACCACAACCACAAGCAGAATCCTCTCTAGAGGACATATGTCGGGCGGTAATGGTCCAGGTGGGCGGTATGCTCAACGCCCGCCTGGCTTCCTTGGAAGACAGGTTGCTTCCCGCTAAGAACTTGCGACCACCATTGGCGTCTGACAGCAAGAAGAAGAAGAAGGAGACACCCGCGGCCTCCGTGGCTGGCCCATCAAGAGTAGCCCCTGCGGCCTCTGCGGCCCCCGCGGCACCTGCGGCTCCCACAGCTGGCCCGTCTCGGGCGGTCACTGCGGCTCTCCCGGCTCCCGGGAGACCTGCAAAACCCAAGAAGAAGAAGGAGAAGAAAAAGAAAAAGAAGAAAGGGCCTGCGACGGTCGCAAAACCACCACCATCGGCTACCGCAACCGCCGCGCCAACCCGCCCCACTAACCCGGACGAGCTGCAGGGGAACTGGGCGTGGCTGAGAGTAGGCAAAAATGGAAAGGCCGAAAAAGCGCCAAAGGTGCCCACGACATCCAGGGCACCTCAACGGCGGAACACTGCCGCACCTGCGCCGCGCAAATTAAAAGCGCCGCACAGCTCGGCGGTTGTCGTCACGCTGACCGAAAACGCGATGAAGAAGGGCCTCACATATAGCGCCGTCCTCAAAGAGGCAAAGGAGAAGCTCGATCTCAAAGAGACCATAGGAGTAGAGTCGGTCCAATTCCGCAGGGCGGTCACCGGGGCTACTATCATCCGCATCCCCGGCGCCACCAGCGCCCCAAAGGCAGATATCCTGGCGCAAAAGCTCCAGGAGATATACCAAAATGATGACATCAAGGTCTCCAGACCCGAAAAAATGGTCGACGTCAAAATCGAAGGTCTGGACGACTCTATCACGCCGGAAGAGGTTAAAGAGGCCATAATTAAAAAAGGAGCATGCACGAGCGACCAAGTCCGAGCTGGCCAACTACGCCAAAACAGATCTGGTCTATTCGACATCTGGGCCCAGGTCCCTGTCACAACAGCGAAGAGGCTAGTGACGGGCCGCTTCTTAGTTGGCTGGGTGGCCGCTAAGGTCATCATTGGCAGACCCAGAGAGCTGCGCTGCTACCGCTGTATGCAGCAAGGACATACGGCGAGCCGCTGCGACGCGGAGGACCGCAGCCGGCTATGTTATAACTGTGGACAGGAAGGCCACAAGGCCGCATCCTGCCCGTCGCAACCGAATTGCATCCTGTGCACGGCGGCGGGCAAGGATGCCAAACACCGGCTGGGGAGTTTAAATTGCTCGGCGCCCAGAAAAACGGTTCCTAAGAGAGCGCTAGCGGAAGTAGCACGTAGCGCGCCCCCACCGAGCGGGGAAGTAATGGAGATAGCGGAAGTTGAGCACAATTAACATGGCCATACGACTTCTTCAAACCAACCTCAACCACTGTGCCCGAGCACAGGATTTGTTCATACAGAGCTTGGCACAGTGGTCGATAGACTTTGCAGTGGCAGCAGAACCATACCTGGTTCCTGATAGAAGCAATTGGGTGGGGGACCTTGAACATCTTGTCGCGATATACGCAGGCGGCGACCCCCCAATTGCTTCTACCAAGAAAGGAAGAGGCTGTGTCGGCGTCAAACTTGCCGGCATAGTACTGATCGGTGTATATTTCTCGCCAAATCGTCCGTTGACCGAATTTGAGGAATACCTGGACGAAGTAAGTTCCCTCGTCCAGTGGGGAAGACCGCACGGGGTTGTCGTGGCCGGGGACCTAAATGCCAAATCAAGGGCCTGGGGATCCTCGGTCTCAGACAGCCGCGGCGAGGTCCTTTTATCATGGATGGCGCAACATGACCTGGCACCACTCAATACGGGCTCCGTAAACACCTGTGTGCGCATGCAGGGCGGGTCTGTCGTAGATATCACCCTTGCGAGTCCCGCCCTGGCATGCCGCGTGCGGGGTTGGGAAGTGTTGACTGAGGTGGAGACGCTATCGGACCACCGCTACATCCGGTTCGATATTCTCCCCTCGTCAGCCCCCCCGACCAGTCGGAGCACCGCCATTCCCCAGGAGATCGGACAGATGTGGTCATTAAGATCTTTAGACCGAGAGGCAGTCGAACTCGCCGCCATAGTGGGGACGTGGTCTCACAGAATGGAGGATAAAAGCGTCGACGACGGTGTACAATGGCTTGGCAAAGTACTCGCGGACATCTCCGACTGCGCCATGTCAAAAGTCCGGCCGTCACCGAGGCGACAAAATCGAGTGTACTGGTGGTCGGGAAACCTTTCACGGTTGCGTACTGCCTGTGTGGTTGCCCGCCGCCGGTACACCCGATATCGTAGAAGGCACCCAGGATGGGATGAGTCGGAGGAACGGAATCTCTACACTACATACCAGGAAGCCAAAAAGGCCCTACGGTGTGAGATTACCGCTTCCAAAGACCGGGCCTGGGAGGAGTTCTTGAGTAGTCTAGAGTCGGACCCATGGGGCCGGCCGTACAAACTCGTTATGAGTAAGCTGCGCCCCTGGGCTCCCCCACTTACTTCAACTCTAGATCCAGCACTTTTAATATCTGTAGTGTCGACACTCTTCCCTCCCAGCGCCCGCAATACCGGACATGACCTTTCCGGCTCGATACCTCCCGGTTCTGTCCCGGGGGTATCCGAGTCGGAAATCTACTTGGCGAAGACAAAACTGCAGGGCAAGCGCACCGCCCCAGGACCCGATGGGATACACGGGAAGGTGCTTGCTCTTGCAATTCAACACGGCATAGACGAACAACTCAAGACACTACTAACTAAATGTCTTGAAGAAGGGAATTTCCCTACGAAGTGGAAAACGGGAAGGCTGGTCCTGCTGAGGAAACCCGGGAAACCGGAGAACTCTCCATCGGCCTATCGCCCGATAGTGCTACTTGATGAGGCCGGCAAGCTGCTGGAGAGGGTAGTTGCCGGTCGCATCAACGAACATCTATCCTCAGTGGGACCGGACTTGGCCGACACCCAGTACGGATTCAGGCGGCAGCGTTCTACAATCGACGCTATCTCCAAACTTAGAGATATCTGTGAAGAGGCGAAATCCAAGGGCGGGGTAACGATAGCGGTGTCGCTCGATATCGCCAACGCGTTCAATACCCTGCCCTGGGACAGTATTATGGCGGGACTAGAACATCATAATGTCCCCCTGTACCTGCGACGAATAATCGATTGTTACCTGCGGGACAGGAAGATCGTGTTTCCCACA
Source organism: Papilio machaon (assembly GCF_912999745.1). NCBI lineage: Eukaryota > Metazoa > Arthropoda > Insecta > Lepidoptera > Papilionidae > Papilio > Papilio machaon. The sequence continues at coordinate 10,655,042 of NC_059986.1, forward strand.
CAAGATGGTTGGGAAAACTATAACATCTCTTGTGGAGTTCCACAGGGGTCGGTCTTAGGCCCGCTCCTGTGGAACATTGGCTATGACTCGGTGCTACGGGGAGTGCTCGTCCGCGGAGTCCAGCTTATTTGCTACGCGGACGACACGCTCGTCGTAGCCACAGGTTCCGATGTGAGAGAGGCAAAACTGCGGGCCACTGCCGGGGCCTCACACGTTTCGGCAAAGATCCGCAGTTTGGGCCTGAGGGTCGCCCTCGAGAAATCGGAGGCGATCCTCTTCCATGATAGTAGAAGAGCGCCCCAGTCGGGGCTTGAAATCATAGTCGGGGGTACTTCGATTCCCATCCGAAGCACCATCAAATATCTAGGTCTTACCCTCGACTCAAAGTGGACTTTTAGACCGCATTTTGCGGAACTAGCCCCGAAGCTCGACGCCACAGCTGCGGCTTTAAGCCGCATCTTACCTAACATCGGTGGCCCGAGCTCGAAACGACGCCTCCTATTTGCGGGAGTGCTGAGGTCGAAGGCCCTATACGGTTGTCCGGTTTGGGCCAACGACCTCTGTACACAGAACAGAGCCATGATACGGCGGTCGCAGCGTACTGTGGCGATCAGGGTCGCGAGGGCGTACCGCACGGTGTCGTATGATGCCGGGTGCGTCATCGCGGGCCTATTGCCGTGGCACCTGGACGCGGCCGCCCTAGCGACGGTCTATTGGCATAGAGCTGGTAGGCGTAAAGACGGCGAAGAACCATCCTTGGAGGAAATTAAAGTCTGGAGAGTCCGTGCCCAAAATAGGGCCACAGACAAATGGAAAGAGGAGCTCAGAACATCCAGGGCCGGGTCGTGGACATTGGACGCGATCCGCCCGAGGCTACAGGACTGGCTGAACAGGCGGTGGGGGCACCTCTCCTACCGGCTGGTGCAGATGTTGACTGGCCACGGCTGTTTTGGCAAGTATCTGCACCGAATTGCTGGTAGGGAACCAACACCTAGGTGTCACCACTGCCCGGAAGCCAGCGACTCTGTTGCGCATACCCTATTCGACTGCCCGGCATGGGAAACCGAGAGGCAACCCATCGCCGTACTTACCGGAATTGACGCGTCATCACTCGCAGAGGTCATCAATAAGATCCTCCATTCCGAGGACGCGTGGAAGGCATTCCACGAGTTCTCGGAGCGAGTGTTGACAATCAAGGAGAATGCTGAGAGGGAGCGAGAGACCGATCCGGAATCCGCCCCTCTCCGGAGAAGACGAACGGGCCGTCGCCGGCGCACCCATTTGCGTCAGGCGTAGGCCTTTGTAAATATACCAATTGTTGTACATACATATATACATAGATATAGATGTAGATATAGTTATAGAATACATTTGTATATATAATTGTAAATATAGATATACGTGTATATATATAATAAAGTTAAGGTGTAAACATAGTATTAATATTGATATTAGCAATAATAGTAGTATTAGTATTATTAATTAATAATAAGGAGTCTACATAGTCTTGGTATTGATAATATTAGGAGTAATAGTATTAGTATTAAGAACATTAAGGAGAGTTGCATAAACGCGACAGCGCATATCCAAAACCCGGTTATGGCATACGCTGGTACAGGTAATGGATAATTGCGATTAGGTGGGCACGAGGGTTTTTAGTGGGTATGGCCGAACGCCTGTAGGCGAGTCCCACACTCCCTGCGCCATTGCACTGCCCGGCGCAGGGGTACGGAAGTGTATTTTCCCTCTGACAAAAAAAAAAAAAAAAAAAAAGGTTAGGTTAGGTTAGGTTAGGTTAGGTTAGGTTAGGTTAGGTTCTTCCGCAGGGGCAAATCCACCATCGACGCAATAGCGCGGGTGAAGGCCCTTGCGGACAGTGCGGTATCCCGGGGGGAGGTGTTGGTGGCGATATCTATTGACATCTCGAACGCCTTCAACACCTTGCCCTGGAGCTGCATCAAGGAGGCGCTGAGGTACCACACGGTCCCCCGGTACCTTCGGAGGATCGTGGCGGCCTACCTCTCCGAGCGATCGGTCGGGTACCCTACCAGCGGTGGCTGGTCAGAGAGGGAGATGTCGTGCGGTGTTCCACAGGGGTCGGTTCTTGGGCCCCTCCTGTGGAACATCGGGTACGACTGGGTCCTGCGCGGGGCCGTCCCGAGGGGTGTTAACGTCGTATGCTACGCCGACGACACCCTCGTGACGGCCTGTGGCAGCACGGACAGGGAGGCTCGAAGCAGAGCAACAGCCGGCGTGGCCCAAATAGTGGCCAGAATCCGAGGACTGGGATTGGAGGTAGCCTTACACAAATCTGAGGCCCTATACTTTCACGGGCCTCGAAGAGCGCCTCCAGCCCAGTCCGGAGTCGTGGTTGGCGGAGTTTCCATCGGCGTCGGGAGCACAATGAAATACTTAGGTCTTGTTCTCGACAGCCGATGGAACTTCGAGGAGCACTTTCGGCGTCTCGTCCCAAAGCTCGTGGGAGCGGCTAGAGCCCTCAGTAGGCTCCTGCCGAACTTGGGCGGACCGAGCTCGCGGTGTCGCCGCCTTTACACAGGTGTGGTGCGATCCATGGCGCTCTACGGAGCGCCTATTTGGTCGGACGCTCTGACCGCCCGTACTAGGGCCCTTTTACGTGGGCCCCAGAGAATCATGGCGGTCAGAGTGATCCGAGGATATCGCACCATATCATGTGAGGCGGCCTGTGTGTTGGCGGGGACGCCGCCCTGGGATTTGGACGCCGAAGTGCTCGCCGGTGTTTACTGGCGGCGAGCGGATGCCCGTCTCCGGGGAGAAGCCCCTCCCCCAGTGCAGGAACGTACGTGGCGGCAGGCGGCAGAGGCCGAACTTGTCGTTCAGTGGCAGGAGCGGCTTTTAACGCCGTCTGCCGGCCACCGCACAATTGAGGCGGTCCGGCCTGTCCTTGAGCTATGGACGGGCCGGAAGCATGGAGCTCTCTCTTTCCACCTGGTGCAGATCCTGTCGGGGCACGGTTGCTTCGGCAGGTATCTGTGCAGGGTGGCGAGACGAGAGCCCACCGAGGAGTGTCACGAGTGCGGCCAAGTGGAAGACACAGCGCAACATACGCTGGAGTCATGCACTCATTGGTCGACCCAGCGGGCCGCACTCGTGGCGGCAATAGGGACTGACCTCTCGCTGCCCGCCGTCGCTAATGCCATGGCGAGCAGCGAAAGTTCGTGGCAAGCCGTCGCCTCCTTTTGCGAGGAGGTGATGACGCAAAAGGAGGCGGCTGAGCGGCGGCGGGAGGACGACGCAGTCGGCAATCCTCTCCGCCGCCGCAGGGCCGGGCGCAGGCAGCGTGCCCAAGACCGCCGCATGCCCCCATAGTGGCAGGGCTCCGGGCGGTGGACCTGAGATAGCCATCGCCCGCCGAGCGTCAAAATTGATCTCGAGGTGGAAGGCGCACTGTAATGTTCCCGGTGCGCCTTACATGAAGTTCGGGGACCCCAGGTCCCCACAAAGGAGGGTCTGCTTTGTCGGACGGCGCTGACCGGGTCGCGGAAGATTGCGCAAGTGTTCCCGTGACCCGGTCACCAGGCGCGTGGCGGAACGTCGTTGGGTTTTTAGTGGGTATTCCGGCCACTTCTTCTTGGCCGGCGAGTCCCACATACCCTCCCGGAAACGGGAGGGATGCGGAAATGCATTTTCCCAACGTAAAAAAAAAAAAAAAAAAAAAAAAAAGGTTAGGTTAGGTTAGGTTAGGTTAGGTTAGGTTAGGTTAGGTTAGGTTAGGTTAGGTTAGGTTAGGTTAGGTTAGGTTAGGTTAGGTTAGTCGCGCGCCGGTTGCCGTACCGTGTGCATCGCTTCCGTGTCGCTCCGCATTTAAAATTCGATAAATGTGGTAAAAAGTGAAGTGATTTACTCGTGTTATACATCGGGAGATGCGCCTCGGCGAGACGCATCTAGTGATATATAATACATAGTGGGCAGAGACCAAATTAGTTAAGTTTTTAGTGTTTTAGTGTTTTAACGGTTATTTCGGGCGTGGCACTTTTTCGTCAAAGACTAAAAAGTGCTTCGATTTCGACGTGTGATATATCGGGAGATGCGTCTCAGTGAGACAAATCGACCGATATAGTTTTTAGTGTGGATAGAGACCAAATTAGTTAAGTTTTTAGTGTTTAAGTGTTGTAACGGTCGTTTTGGGCGTGGCACTTTTACGACAAATTCCAAAAAGTGTTCCGATTTCGACGTGTGATATACCGGGAGATGCGTCTCAGTGAGACAAGCCGACCGATATAGTTTTTAGGGTGGACAGAGACCATAATAGTTTAGTTTTTAGTGTTTAAGTGCGTATCTTAGTGTTTGTAGAACTTTACTTATGAAAAGTCTACAATCGCTATGAGCGACCGAAACAAAGCGGCTTACGACATGGGGGAGGACACCTCCATGTCGGACTACACGTGCTCGGAGGACGAGGGCGCCTCAGGGCGCCGGCTGGGAGCCGCGGGCGCCGCGTGCACCGAGGACGCCGCAAGGCAAAACAAGGGAGGTAAGCCGCGGTCAGCGGGCATGACATTAAGGTTCCGAACGGGAACGACCCATAAACGGCCGTTGGCCGCTACATCAGCGGATGAGGACGCCCCGGCCGTGGCGCATAAAGTGGCCTCCTCTTCGACGAGGGGCCGCGTTAGGCGCCCGGTAGGGGTGTACAGCTTCCTCAAGGAGGCAAAAGACTACCTGGCTGATGGGGGGGATAGTGAGGGGGAGGACCCCGACCCAACCTACCGTCCAAGCGGTAGGAAGACGAGCCCCGTAGTGGCCTCTGCAAAAGCCTCTGACGACGGGACCCCCGACGCCCTATCCAGGGGCACGGTCGAGGCCCTCGCCGAGGAGGCTCTCAAAAGTGTAGAAAAGATTAAGGAGGAGATTAAGAAGAGTAGCCACCTAAAGGGTACCGTGTGGGGCCAAATTAACCGGGCCACTAAATGCGTTGTTGAAGCGGTTGAGGGCCTCCGCGATATAACGCCAGATGAAGAGCAGCGCAGGCTCCGCGCGGACAATGCTCGCCTTTCAAGGGAGCTGGATATTGTCCGCAATGAGCTGCGTGCCTTCAAGCAGGCGTACGTCGAGTCGCAGCGGAAGTCCGCTGCAGCCCCGAAAGAGGCCACAGGGCCACAGCAGCCCAACTTTGAGGAGGTGCTAAGATACGCTATGGAGGAAATGAAGGGGCAACTCCTGCAGTCGGTAGGCGGGATGATCAATGCCCGCCTACAAGACCTGGAGATGCGCCTTCCTCCGGAGCCCGTCATGAGGCCCCCCCTGCGTGCCGACCAACGGCAGCCGCCGCCGCCCCGTCACAAGTCCCGGTCGGGGCTCGTGGAGGGCGCCATGGAGATGGATGGGGAAGCCCAGCCATCCCCGGCGCCCACACCTAGGGCGGTAAAGAAGGCGCCGAAGAAGGGCGCTGCAAAGCGGCCGACTGCCCCCCCGCCACCTCCTCCCTCCAAGGGAAAACAGGGGGCAGGACAGGCAGACGCGACCCCTCCCCCCCCAACCGCTGGAACAAGTGGAGAGGGGGAAGCCCAGACGGGGACTGTGGGCAACTCCTGGTCCGAGGTTGTCCGGCGGAAGAAGAGGGGAAATGCCGCTGTCGCTGCTTATTCCCCCCCCTCAGCCGGAACAACCCGGCAGATCGCCCCGGCCCCACCAAAGGCCGTTAAAATCGTGGCCCCAAAAACCGCGGCCATAGTGGTGACCCTCAAGAAAGGGGCCACCATGACCAATGCGGAAGGGGCCACGACTGACGCGAAGTACACCGAGGTCCTGGCAAAGGCCAGGTCCTCGATATCCCTGAGGGAATTCGGTTTGGAGTCGGTCAAGATCCGAACGAGCATGACCGGCTCCAAACTGATGGAGGTCGGGGGGACCTCCCCCGAGGAAACTGCTGACCGCCTCGCCGCCGCCCTGGTGGAGGCAGTAGGCAGCTGGGCGGACATCACCCGCCCAACCAAAATGGCCGTCCTCAGGATCACCGGTCTGGATGACACGGTGACCACTGAGGAAGTGGCGGCCCAACTGGCATCGGTCGGCGGATGTCCCCCCGGCTCCATGAAAGTAGGCAACATCAGGCCGAGCTTCTGGGGCGGCGGCTCCGCCCTGATCAAGTGCCCAGCGACTGCTGCTAAGGCAATCGTGAAGGCGGGACGAGTGGCCATCGGATGGACGATGGCCACCGTCAAAGCAGTGGAGGCCCAGCCATTGCGATGCTATAAATGCATGATGCTGGGCCACACTCGCGCTCTATGCCCAGCGGAGGCAGAGAACGGGCGTCTCTGCTTCCGCTGCGGCAGTGAAGGGCACAAGTCGGCAGAGTGCGAGGCCCCCTGCAAATGCACCGTGTGTGCAACGACGGGGCGCCCACACTCACATGTGATGGGGGGTGCCAAGTGCACACCCCCGTCGGTGAAGGGCAAAGCCCCGTCGTCGAGCAGAGTGCCTCGCACTCAGCCCCAACCGCACGGCAGCCGAATGGCTGAGGAGGAAGAAATGCAGGTATCTTAATGCCAAGACACCTGCATTTCGACCTACTACAGACGAACACCAACCACTCTGCCAGGGCACAGGACTTGCTCATGCAGTGCCTGGCAGAGTGGAGAATTGCTGTTGCGGTCGTGGCTGAACCCTACTTTGTCCCCCCCCAACCCAGTTGGTTCGGGGACACAGAGGGATCAGTCGCCATTGTGGCGCCGCCTTCGAGCCCGCAACCCCTCTCCCTCAGGGAGCGAGGAGCGGGCTACGTGGCGGTGAACTGGGGAGAAGTAGTACTCATAGGAGTCTACTTCTCCCCAAACAGGAACCTCCGGCAATTCGAGAGGTTCCTGGATGGCCTGGAGCCGGTTGTGCAGAGAGCATCACCGGCCCAGGTCATCGTGATGGGGGACCTCAACGCTAAGTGCGCAGCGTGGGGGTCCTCCATCACTGACCTGAAAGGGGCGCTTCTCCGGGACTGGGCCGTCATGATCGGCTTAGTTCCGGAGAACCAAGGCAACGCCAACACGTGCGTGCGCCGACAAGGGGGATCAGTCGTGGACGTCACGTTCGCGACCCCCGGCATCGGTGCACGCATATCGTGTTGGCGGGTCCTTGAGGAGGTGGAGACCCTGTCCGATCATCTGTACATCCGGTTCAGGGTCTCCACCGCGCCCCAGGGGTCACAGGCCCGGACGGCGGCGGCAGGACGGCGAGGCGCCCAGGGCTTCCCAAAGTGGCAGCTCTCGCGCCTCGACCCTGACCTGGCGGAAGAAGCCGCCATCGTCCGGGCATGGGCGGAGGAACCCCCCCAAACGGTGGGGGTCGACGAGAGGGCGGTGAGATTTCGCCGTGATCTGACCGCCGTCTGCAACGCCGGAATGCCCAGGGCGCGACGTGGCTTCGCGCCCCGGGAAGGCGTGTACTGGTGGACGCAGGACCTAGCCGCCCTGCGCTCCGCCAGTAACGCCGCCCGACGGGCATTCACCCGGTGCCGCAGACGGCGGAACAGAACAGAGGAGGAGCTGGAACGCCTTCACACCGAGCTGAGCTCGGCAAAGAAGGCGTTCTCCAGCGCGATCAAGGCCGCCAAGGACTCTGCCTATGCGGAGTTCTTGGCGACCCTAAACGCAGATCCGTGGGGGCGCCCATACCGTATGGTGCGGGCGAAGCTGAAGGTGGCGCCCCCCACGGAAACGATGGAGCCGGCGGTCCTTAGCGCGGTGGTCGAAGGGCTGTTCCCGGATAGCCCTTCTTTTGTACCACCGCGCATGACAAGAGACATGCCGGCGGACATCGAGACGCTGAACCGGCCTGACGCTCTCGCCCCACCTCCGATAACGACGGAGGAAATGGCCAGGGCGGCGGGCCGGCTCAGGGGGACCCGCAAGGCCCCGGGGCCAGACGGAGTGCCTGGCAAGGTTTTGCACATTGCGCTGGAACACCTCGGGGAACGCCTCCGCAGACTGTTTAACGACTGTCTAGCGGAGGGGCGTTTCCCCGGGGTGTGGAAGGAGGGGCGGCTGGTGTTGCTGAGGAAGGAGGGTCACCCCGTCGACTCTCCTTCCGGCCACCGGCCGCTCGTGATGCTGGATGAGGCTGGGAAGCTACTCGAAAGAGTATTGGCTTCCCGAATCATCCAGCATCTGGAGACGGAAGGGCCGCAGCTCTCCGAGAACCAGTTCGGGTTCCGGTCCGGGCGATCCACTCTGGACGCCCTGACCGCCCTGAAAAGGTTCTCGGAGGATGCGGCTGAGAGGGGACAGGGGGCGATGGCGGTGTCACTCGACATCGCCAACGCCTTCGGCTCCCTCCCCTTCGGAGTTATAGAGGAGGCACTTCGGTACCACGAACTGCCCCTCTATCTCCGGAGGATTGTGGGACACTACCTGCGAGAGCGGGTAGTGTCCTACATGGGGAGGGAGGGAAGAGAGGAGCGGCGGATGGCCTCCGGTGTTCCTCAGGGGTCCGTCCTAGGACCCCTGCTTTGGAACATCGGCTTTGACTGGGCCATCCGCGGGGAGGTGCTGCCCCGGATGGCTGTCATTTGCTACGCGGATGACACGATGATAGCCGTCCGGGACACCACCTGGAGGAAAGTCAAGAGGAGGGCGGAAGCCGGGGCCACCCTGTTGGTCCGGAGGATCGAGGCGCTCGGACTCCGCGTGGCACTCCACAAAACCGAGGCCCTCTGCTTCAAAGGGCCGAGGTGGAGAGTGCCCGCAGGAGCGACCCTCCGGATCAACGGGGACGAGGTCGAGGTTAAGGCCCGGATCAAGTATCTTGGCCTTATCCTCGATGGGGGTTGGCGTTTCGGAGATCACTTTCGGACGCTAACCCCCCGACTCGTCGGCGCGGCTTCCGCCCTCGCCAGGCTCCTCCCGAACCTGAGAGGTCCGGGCGTGCAGGTGAGACGACTGTACGCCATGGTCGTTCGCAGTATGGCCCTGTACGGCGCGCCGATATGGGCAGAAGCCCTTGACGCGCCAAACAGGGCCCTCCTCCGCAGGCCGCAGCGCATCGTTGCGGTGCGCGCATGCATGGCCTACCGCACGGTTGGCCATGCAGCGGCCTGCGCTTTGGCCGGCACTCCCCCGTGGGAGATAGAAGCGGGTGTGCTGGCCGAAGCGTACCGGGAGCGGGCCGAGCAGAGAGCTCGGGGCGAAGCCCCGGCTCCAGAGGAGCTCGCCCGGTCCCGGGCGGAGAGAAAGCGAGCGACCATAGAGCTGTGGGCTGCTGGCCTAGCGGACGCCGAATACGGCGCCCGCACCATAGAGGCCATACGCCCACGGCTCTCGGACTGGTGCGGGAGGCGCCACGGCGCAATCACATATAGACTTTCGCAGATGCTGACAGGCCACGGGTGCTTCGGGCGATACCTTCACCGAATACGAAGAGAGGAAAGGATGTCGTGCCACGAGTGCGGCGCTGATGAGGACACCGCGCAACACACCCTTCAGGTATGTACAGCGTGGTCCGAAGAGCGCCGCACTCTGGTAGCGGCGATTGGTGATGACCTCTCACTCCCAGGCGTAATTCGCGCCATGCTGGGCAGTGAGGGGTCATGGGAGGCGGTTTCCTCCTTCTGCGAAATTGTAATTTCGCAGAAGGAGGAAAGGGAGCGAGAGCGCGAGGATAATCCCCTCGCGCCCCCGCTCAGACGCAGGAGAGTGGGGAGAAGGAGGCGGGGTTTCGCCGCCGTACTTCTCCCCACAAACCATGCGTGAGAGGGAGGCCCCTTCAGGGCGATAACGCAGGCGGGGCCACGGAAGAAAGCTAAAGCGTTCCCGTGGCGCCCGCCATAATGCGTTAGAGGGCAGTCAGGTTTTAGTGGGTATTCCGGTCACCTTCTGTGGCCGGCGAGTCCCACACTCCCTACGCCATTGCACAGCCCGGCGTAGGCGTGCGTAAACGCATTTCCTGACTATAAAAAAAAAAAAAAAAAAAAAAAAAGGTTAGGTTAGGTTAGGTTAGGTTAGGTTAGGTTAGGTTAGGTTAGGTTAGGTTAGGTTAGGTTAGGTTAGGTTAGGTTAGGTTAGGTTAGGTTAGGTTCCACGGACCTCCACGGACCTGCTCGGTTGTCCGAGTGGGCGGAGAGGTGAACTCCGACGTGGCGCGTCCCCGGGTGGTGGATAGGGGAACGCCCCGGCATATTGCTGGGGTAGGGCTTTTTTCGCCCCGCGAACCAAACACCAAAACCCGTAAGTCCGCACTGAGCGGAAACGGGGGCTCTGCGCACTGAGCGTGGGGCCGCGAGGAAGAAAACCTCTATAAAAAATCACCCGGTGGTGACACCACACTTGGTCGCCCACTGGTCTTTATGATCGGTGGACGCCAAGTAAACCGTAAGTCCGCACTGAGCGGAAACGGGGGCTCTGCGCACTGAGCGTGGGGCCGCGAGGAAGAAAACCTCTATAAAAAATTACCCGGTGGTGACACCACACTTGGCCGCCCACTGGTCTTTATGATCGGTGGACGCCAAGTAGACCGTAAGTCCGCACTGAGCGGAAACGGGGGCTCTGCGCACTGAGCGTGGGGCCGCGAGGAAGAAAACCTCTATAAAAAATTACCCGGTGGTGACACCACACTTGGCCGCCCACTGGTCTTTATGATCGGTGGACGCCAAGTAGACCGTAAATCCGCACTGAGCGGAAACGGGGGCTCTGCGCACTGAGCGTGGGGCCGCGAGGAAGAAAACCTCTATAAAAAATTACCCGGTGGCGACACCTCACTTGGCCCCCACTGGTCTTTATGATCAGTGGACGCCAAGTAAACCGTAATCCGCACTGAGCGGACCGGGGGCCCTGCGCATTGAGCGTGGGGCTGCGAGGAAGAAAACCTCTCTAAAAAATTACCCGGTGGCAACACCACACTTGGCCGCCCACCGGTCTTCATGATCGGTGGACGCCAAGCAAACCGTAATCCGCACTGAGCGGACCGGGGGCCCTACGCACTGAGCGTGGGGCTGCGAGGAAGAAAACCTCTCTAAAAAATCACCCGGAGGAGGGCACGCCTTTTGGGCGGTGCGGAGCGCGACGTGCACCGAGGTGCCGCCGTGCGGAGGGGAGGGGTGTCTTCTCGTGGGGCTATGCCGGACAGGGCCTCCCATACCGGACAGGCCCGCGGGGAACACCAGCGGACCCTGAGGGGTCGGAGGATGGCGGCCTCGTAGGCCGCGCGTCATGGGGACCAGACCCCTTAAAGGCGGTTTCCGGTGTCCGACAACACTGGAAAAATGTATGATGGCATCCCTAAACAGTACATTACCCCAGGAGGGTACCTCCGGCACTGCCGGGGGAGAATCCCTCCCCGCGGTCTCGGCCGCGGGCTGCCCCTCGTATTCTGGGGGGGGCAAGGACTGTCTTCTTACAAAAACAACGACGACCCAGGCACGAATAATGGAAACGATAGCACGAGATTTGGATACTGATAAGACGAGGCGCCCATCATTGGACGCCACAAAAACCAAGGAGGTGAAAGTGCTGCTAGAGCGCATCCCGATCGCGTCACCTAACACCCCGCGACGGCGTCTACCAGCACTAAGCGACACGTCGGACTCCGACGCGTCGCCCAAAGACATGGAGATAGAACCATCGGAAGAACGCGAAGACCGGCACCCCGGACAATGGGGGAGTCTTGGCCGAAAGCGGCATCTAGCCGCCGCATCAGGCGATATAGAGGCGGGTCCCTCGCCCAAAGTGGCAGGAACAAGGAAGGGCCGAGGGCGGCCGCCTACAACAGGAGACTACGTTGGGCTCGCCAAAGCGAAACGGGAGTTGGCAGAGGCCACCCGGCGACAACTCGAGTGGGAAGCAGAGAAGGACGTCGCCGAGCTTACGATGGGGCTGCGGTCGACCAGAGCGGGGGTCCGACTCTCAGAGACCTCCGCATCTGAAATAGAGGACGAGGACGAGCTGGGCTCGGTGGAACTTGGCGGACAAATTGAGCTAGGCGCAGCGGCGGTGGCGGCCGTCTGCGACAAGTCAAATAATCTTAAAGGGACTTCGAAGAAGGCACTTAAGGAGGCGGTGGCGCAGATTCGGGCGGCGTCAAAACGCCTGATGACGCGAAACGTCAACGAGGAGACGAGGCTACTGCGAGCCGCCAACACTCGCCTACAGGCGGAGATGGCCGCACTAAAGAAGGAAGTGGAGGAATTGAAGGCGTGCATGTCGCAGGCGGGGGCAACACCTAAACCCGCCACAGCGGCATGCTCGCAATCACCAGAGGAGGAACTGGAGAACCGGATCCTGAGCAGGCTCTCGGAACGGCTCAACGCTCGAATAGATGGGCTAGAGCCGCGCCTAAATCCGGAGCCCCGCTTGCGGCCGGCACTGGCTCACGACAGGCGTGAGGCGGAAGCTAGACTACCACCCCCGGCAAGCCGTCCACGCCACACACCGGCTGAGACCCAGGCAGAACTGCCTGACGAGCGTCGCCCGGATCCGGTCCAATCGGGCTGGATCAAGGTCGGCGCCAAAGGGAAAAAGAAGGCGCCGACCTCTTCTTCAGCGCCGGCCGCCGCCGCTTCTTCTTCTGCCGCGGTCCAACCCGCCCATCCGGGCCAAAAGGCGAAGACGAAAAAGAAGGCCGCTAAAAAGAAGGGCAAGGCCAAAAACCAAGAGACGGGACGCCCCCTCCCGCCTGCGCCTGCTTCCATGAAGGAGACCATGGCGTCGGTGGTTAAGAGGGGCCTGAGAGAAAAGGCGCCGACTACCACCAGATCGGCGCCCTCGACGGAGAAGAAGAGACAAAAGAAGGCAAAACCTTCGCCTAAGCTGCGGCCCCCCAAGACCTCGGCAGTCGTGGTGACTCTACATCCCACGGCTGTGGAGAAAGGGGTCACATACGCCAAGGCTCTAGCGGAGGCGAAACAAAAAGTGAACCTCAAAGATTTAGATATTGAGAGCGTCCGCTTCAAACGGGCGGCAACCGGGGCGTCCATCATCGAGATCCCCGGGGCCACTAGTGCGCCAAAAGCGGACATCCTTGCTGAAAGGCTTCGCGAGGTGTTCGGGAACAGTGGCGATATCACCGTCTCCCGGCCAATGAAAATGTCGGAGCTGATAGTGGCGGGACTCGATGACTCCGTCACTAAAGAAGAGGTGGTAGCTGCGGTCGTAGCCAAAGGTGGATGCGCGGCAAACTGCGTTAAAGTAGGCACACTCCGGCAGGAGAGGTCGGGCCTTTTTGCCGTGTGGGTTTCATGCCCCGTGGAAGCCGCCAAGAGGGTGGTTGAGGGAAAGCTGCTCGTCGGATGGGTCTCGGCCAGGGTGAAGCTCCTTGAACGAAGGGAGCTAAGGTGCTTCAAGTGCCTTCACTCTGGCCATGTCAAGGCGCGGTGTACTGCGGAGGTCGACCGGGGGCTTCAGTGCTACCGGTGCGGCCAGTTGGGACACCGCGCCGCAGAGTGTCATGCTGCCCCCCACTGCACACTATGTGCGGAGGCCGGGAAGGCAGCCAACCATCTCTTGGGGAGCAAGTTATGCTCGGCCCCCAAGAAAAGGATGTTCAGGAGAGTGTTTGTTGCGAGCAGCGCCAGCGTGCAACAGGCACAACCACCACCGAGCGGTGAAGTAGAGATGGAGACCGAGAACACCACAAAATGACGACGACGGCTACTAAATACCTACAAGCCAACATCAACCACTGCGCCAGAGCTCAGGATTTATTGATCCAAAGCATGGTGCAGTGGTCGATAGATGTTACGGTGGTGACTGAGCCCTATTTCATTCCCACGAGGAACAACTGGGTGGGCGATGACGACGGACTGGCGGCAATCGCGGTGTCAAGCGACGTCGTAATAAGGAGGTCTCGGAAAGGTCGAGGGGTCGTTGCGGCGTTGTGCGGCGATGTGATGGTGGTCGCGGCATATTTCTCGCCAAACCGGCCTCTCTCTGAATTTGAAGCGTTCCTCGTGGAAATGGACTCGATCCTGGCCTGGTGCCGTCCAAACCGGACCGTTGTGGCTGGCGATCTTAATGCTAAGTCCACGGTCTGGGGATGCCCTGCCACGGACGCGAGAGGAGAACTGGTGGAGGAGTGGCTCGCCTCGAATGGGTTGGTCGTCCTCAACGTGGGGAACACGGACACATGCGTGCGGATGCAGGGTGGCTCAATTGTGGACGTGTCCTTCGCCAGTGCGGACCTGGCACGAACCGTCCGGGACTGGGCAGTCCTGGAGGGTGTGGAGACTTTGTCCGACCACAGGTATATTCGGTTTGACGTCTCCCCCCTCCCTGGCGGTTCTGGTCCCGGGCGTGCTGCGTCGTCGTCGGAGATCGGCCCGAGGTGGGCCCTCAAAAAACTTGACGGGGAAGCGGCGATCCAGGCGTCTCTGGTCGCAAGCTGGAACCCAACACCGAACGTGACAGAAGTAGAGTCCGAGTCGCGGTGGCTCCACGAAGCGGTCACGCACATTTGTGACGTCGCGATGCCCCGCGTGGTGCGGCCGCCGGCTCGGACGGCGGTGTATTGGTGGTCGGAAGATCTCGGTCGTCTTCGTGTGTCCTGCGTGTCAGCAAGGCGGCAGTACTCCAGGTACCGTCGTCGCCGTAGACGAAGCGGGCATACCGAGGAAGAGGAGAGGCGCCTCTACACCGCCTACCAGGACGCGAAAAAGGCCCTCAGGGTGGCCATCGCTATTGCGAAAGAGGAGGCCTGGCAGGAGCTGCTGGCGTCGCTTGAAGTTGACCCCTGGGGTCGGCCATATCGGCTCGTGATGAGCAAACTCAGGCCCTGGGCCCCACCTCTAACGGCGAGCATGGACCCAGAAGTACTGGTCAGGGTAGTGGAGACCTTGTTCCCCTCGATGAGGGAGGAATTTGTGCCGCCATCAATGGTGTTTGCGCCAGCGACTTCAAATCGCGATGCGTACGGGGAAGTCCCGGAAGTGGAAGAAAGGGAACTGTGGGCGGCTGTGTCACGGCTTCAGGCCAAAAACACCGCCCCAGGCCCCGATGGGATCCCTGGACGCATATGGGTCCTGGCCCTAAAGAACGGACTGGACGACAGGTTCCGAGCTTTCCTTACTCGGTGCCTCAAGGAACATACTTTCCCAGACGACTGGAAGACGGGGAAACTCGTACTGATTGGAAAGGCAGGGAGACCGGCAGATTCACCTTCGGCGTACCGCCCGATAGTCCTGCTCGGTGAGGCGGGTAAGCTTTTTGAGCGCGTTATTGCGACCCGCCTCACAGAACACCTCGACCGAGTAGGGCCAAATTTGGCAGACTGCCAGTATGGTTTCCGGCGCGGCCGCTCTACCATCGACGCTATTGCACGGGTGAGGGCTGTCGCCGAAGAGGAGGTCCTTAAGGGCGGCGTCGTCTTGGCGGTATCTTTAGATATCGCCAACGCTTTTAACACGCTGCCTCACGCTTGTATAATGGAGGCCCTTTGTTTTCATGGGGTCCCGTTGTACTTGCGTGAGACGATTAAGGCCTACCTATCGGACAGGACAGTGGTATATCCCACAACTACCGGATTGGGACAGAGAAGAGTGTCGTGCGGCGTTCCACAGGGTTCCGTTTTAGGGCCACTACTGTGGAACGTCGGTTACGACTGGGTCCTTCGTGGCCCGACTCTCCGTGGCGTTAGCGTCGTCTGCTACGCGGACGATACACTGGTGTTGGCAAGGGGCAGTAGCTATCGGGAAGCGAGTGTGTTAGCTACTGCCGGAGTAGCCCAAGTAGTGGGCAGGATTAGGAGTCTGGGCCTGACGGTGGCCCTGGAGAAGTCCGAAGCCCTGTGTTTCCACGGGCCTCGCCGAGCGCCACCGCCAGGCGCTCATCTGATTGTGGGCGGAGTTTCCATCGGCGTCGGGTCTACAATGAAATATCTCGGAGTTGTACTCGACAGCCGGTGGAAATTCCAAGAACATTTCCGGCAGATGGCGCCGAAGCTCGCGCGCACTTCGTTCGCCCTGAGCAGGTTATTGCCTAATCTGGGCGGACCGAGCGCGAGTTGCCGGCGTCTCTATGCCGGAATTGTTAGATCGATGGCGTTGTACGGGGCACCTATCTGGGCGGATGCCCTCGAGCGCCGCAACAAAGCCCAATTACGCAGATCGCAGAGGGTAGTGGCGCTTCGAGCCGCACGAGCATACCGCACCGTATCACTGGAGGCGGCATGCGTGCTGGCCGGGACTCCCCCATGGGAGCTGGAGGCGTCGGCGTTGGCGGAGGTCTACTGGAAGTCCGCCGACGCCAAAAATCGGGGAGAGGTCCCAAGTAGGGAAGAAATTGGAGAATGGCGAAAGAGCGCAAAGGATTCAATCCAGCGCTGCTGGCTCGAACAGCTGAGCCAGCCGGGAGCGGGTCACCGCACCATAGCGGCGATTCGCCCTGTCCTAAAAGAATGGTTGACGCGACGGTGGGGTGCGCTCTCATATCGCCTAGTGCAGGTCCTCTCGGGGCATGGCTGCTTCGGGAGGTACCTGTGCAATGTGGCCAGACGGGAGCGCACTCCGCAGTGTCGTTTCTGTGGTGCCGCTGAGGACGACGCGGATCACACAATGACGTTCTGCACAGCATGGGCGGAGGAGAGAGCCGTGCTGGTGCAACATATTGGAATTGACATCTCGCTGCCGGCCGTTGTTTCTGCGATGGTCGGCAGTGAACCCGGATGGAGTGCCGTCGCCGCCTTTTGCGAGGCGGTGATGAAGAAAAAAGAAGAGGACGAGCGGCGCCGGGAGGATGATCCGGAGGAGGATCCCGTGCGCCGCCGCCGACCGATGCGCCGACGCCGGGCTTTTGCCCAGGCGTCTTAATAGTTTTATTTTACAAAGACGTGTTGGTCGGTGCCGGGTTGGGGGACCTGGTAGGAGTAGGGCGGCAGTTCTCCGTCGCCCACTCGGAGGTGGTTAATGTGGCCATGTGCGCCACGAGAGGTGGGTCCTAAAAGGACAAACGCTCTGCCGGGACAAGGATAAGGGAAACTGTCACCTTAGCCCGGCACAAGCGGGATGGCGGTTTCGAGGAGTTTTGGTCGGTAGTAGCCCCTCCGGTCATTTACGGGCCGGGGGAGCGGCTGAGTCCGACACACCTGCCCGCTCCCTCCCCCGAGCGGGTAGACGGCTCATAAACGGGTTTCTCCTCGTAAAAAAAAAAAAAAAAAAAAAAAAAAAAAAAAAAAAAAAAAGGTTCCACGGACCTGCTCGGTTGTCCGAGTGGGCGGAGAGGTGAACTCCGACGTGGCGCGTCCCCGGGTGGTGGATAGGGGAACGCCCCGGCCTTCTGCCGGGGTAGGGCTTCGGCCCCGCGAACCAAACGCCAACAAACCCGTAAGTCCGCACTCAGCGGAAACGGGGGCTCTGCGCCTAGCGTGGGGCCGCGAGGAAGAAAACCTCTATAAAAAATCACCCGGTGGCGACACCACACTTGGCCGCCCACTGGTCATTATGATCGGTGGACGCCAAGTAAACCGTAATCCGCACTGAGCGGACCGGGGGCCCTGCGCACTGAGCGTGGGGCTGCGAGGAAGAAAACCTCTCTAAAAAATTACCCGGTGGCGACACCACACTTGGTCGCCCACTGGTCACTATGATCGGCGGACGCCAAGTAAACCGTAATCCGCACTGAGCGGACCGGGGGCCCTGCGCACTGAGCGTGGGGCTGCGAGGAAGAAAACCTCTCTAAAAAATTACCCGGTGGCGACACCACACTTGGCGCCCACTGGTCTTTATGATCGGTGGACGCCAAGTAAACCGTAATCCGCACTGAGCGGACCGGGGGCCCTGCGCACTGAGCGTGGGGCTGCGAGGAAGAAAACCTCTCTAAAAAATTACCCCTTTCTGGGCGGAAACGCCCCGCGCGGCGGCTGGCTTCGGCCACCGTCGGGCAAACCGTAAGTCCGCACGGAGCGGAAACGGGGGCCCTGCGCACGGAGCGTGGGGCTGCGAGGAAGAAAACCTCTATAAAAAATCACCCTAATCCCAAGCATCGCCGCCCGGCGAAGGGATGAATCGTTGGTGGGAGACCAGCGGCGAGGGCGGCAACACCGGGGGGGGCTTTTAAGGGGAACAAACAAAAATGGACACGACGAACAAAGAAAAAACTACCCGGGAGGGTCCCGTTCGCGGGGAATCCCTTGGTGGGTCGGACAGCCGGCCCATCGGCCCCATTGTATACGGGGGGGCCATTCGCCGTGTGAAGGAGGAGAGTAGGTTAGGTTCAGCAGCAGGAGATAGACAGAAGGAGAGAGATAGAGTGAGGAGGTTGTCAGATTCAGACTCGGACAGCAGAGACTCCATGGCAAGCGCTTCCAGCCGCTTTGCTTCCATGGAGTCCTTAGACCAGGACGGGAGATTTTGGAGCGAGGGCCGCGGCCAGAAGAGGCCCAGAGATAAGGAGTTGAGCGGCAGCTCCACAGACACCCCCGCTAAGGGGACACACAAAAGAAGAGGACGCGGCCGTCCACCAACCACCGGCGAGTACGTCGGGCTGGCGGCCGCCAAAGAAACTTTGAGGAAGGCGACAGAGGCGGAGATGAGGGCACGAGCCGAAGCGGAACTCCTCGACTCAGTTCTGGAAGCCCGCAAAACCCGCTCGGCTCTGGTTACGGCAGGTCCATCTAATGCCGCGCCACTGGAAAACGACGAAGACACGGCGACCACCGTCCTCAAACGGATCGGGTCCAGCCTAGACATAGTGGAAAAAGTAGCGAAGAAGTCATCCAATCTCAAAGGGACCTTCGTGCGCGCACTACAAGATGCTGTGAGCGCCATTAAAGAAGACGTTGCCGGCCTCGCTCAGAGGTCGATATCTGACGAGACACGTGCCTTGCAGGCTGATAACACCCGCCTGCAAGCCGAGATGACCAGCCTCCGCAAGGAGTTGACGGAGCTGCGCGAGGAGATGGAGAGGGTGCGGAAACAGGGTTCCGCCAATGCCCTCATGGACACGACAATGGAGGCCGTCCCTGTCCGGCCCCCACCACAACCACAAGCAGAATCCTCTCTAGAGGACATATGTCGGGCGGTAATGGTCCAGGTGGGCGGTATGCTCAACGCCCGCCTGGCTTCCTTGGAAGACAGGTTGCTTCCTGCTAAGAACTTGCGACCACCATTGGCGTCTGACAACAAGAAGAAGAAGAAGGAGACACCTGCGGCCTCCGTGGCTGGCCCATCTAGAGTAGCCCCTGCGGCTCCTGCGGCTCCCGCGGCACCTGCGGCTCCCACAGCTGGCCCGTCTCGGGCGGTCACTGCGGCTCTCCCGACCCCCGGGGGACCTGCAAAACCAAAGAAGAAGAAGAAGGAGAAGAAAAAGAAAAAGAAGAAAGGGCCTGCGACGGTCGCAAAACCACCACCATCGGCTACCGCAACCGCCGCGCCAACCCGCCCCACTAACCCGGACGAGCTGCAGGGGAACTGGGCGTGGCTGAGAGTAGGCAAAAATGGAAAGGCCGAAAAAGCGCCAAAGGTGCCCACGACATCCAGGGCACCTCAACGGCGGAACACTGCTGCACCTGCGCCGCGCAAACTAAAAGCGCCGCACAGCTCGGCGGTTGTCGTCACGCTGACCGAAAACGCGATGAAGAAGGGCCTCACATATAGCGCCGTCCTCAAAGAGGCAAAGGAGAAGCTCGATCTCAAAGAGACCATAGGAGTAGAGTCGGTCCAATTCCGCAGGGCGGTCACCGGGGCTACTATCATCCGCATCCCCGGCGCCACCAGCGCCCCAAAGGCAGATATCCTGGCGCAAAAGCTCCAGGAGATATACAAAAATGATGACATCAAGGTCTCCAGACCCGAAAAAATGGTCGACGTCAAAATCGAAGGTCTGGACGACTCTATCACGCCGGAAGAGGTTAAAGAGGCCATAATTAAAAAAGGAGCATGCACGAGCGACCAAGTCCGAGCTGGCCAACTACGCCAAAACAGATCTGGTCTATTCGACATCTGGGCCCAGGTCCCTGTCACAACAGCGAAGAGGCTAGTGACGGGCCGCTTCTTAGTGGGCTGGGTGGCCGCTAAGGTCATCATTGGCAGACCCAGAGAGCTGCGCTGCTACCGCTGTATGCAGCAAGGACACACGGCGAGCCGCTGCGACGCGGAGGACCGCAGCCGGCTATGTTACAACTGTGGACAGGAAGGCCACAAGGCCGCATCCTGCCCGTCGCAACCGAATTGCATCCTATGCACGGCGGCGGGCAAGGATGCCAAGCACCGACTGGGGAGTTTAAATTGCTCGGCGCCCAGAAAAACGGTTCCTAAGAGAGCGCTAGCGGAAGTAGCACGTAGCGCGCCCCCACCGAGCGGGGAAGTAATGGAGATAGCGGAAGTTGAGCACGATTAACATGGCCATACGACTTCTTCAAGCCAACCTCAACCACTGTGCCCGAGCACAGGATTTGTTCATACAGAGCTTGGCACAGTGGTCGATAGACTTTGCAGTGGCAGCAGAACCATACCTGGTTCCTGATAGAAGCAATTGGGTGGGGGACCTTGAACATCTTGTCGCGATATACGCAGGCGGCGACCCCCCAATTGCTTCTACCAAGAAAGGAAGAGGCTGTGTAGGCGTCAAACTCGCCGGCATAGTACTGATCGGTGTATATTTCTCGCCGAATCGTCCGTTGACCGAATTTGAGGAATACCTGGACGAAGTAAGTTCCCTCGTCCAGTGGGGAAGACCGCACGGGGTTGTCGTGGCCGGGGACCTAAATGCCAAATCAAGGGCCTGGGGATCCTCGGTTTCAGACAGCCGCGGCGAGATACTTTTGTCGTGGATGGCGCAACACGATCTAGCGCCACTCAATACGGGCTCCGTGCACACCTGCGTGCGCATGCGGGGCGGGTCTGTCGTAGATATCACCCTTGCGAGTCCCGCCCTAGCGTGCCGCGTGCAGGATTGGAAAGTGTTGACTGAGGTGGAGACATTATCGGACCATCGCTACATCCGGTTCGATATCCTCCCCTCGCCAACACCCCCTACTAGTCGAAACACCGCCATTCCCCCGGAGATTGGACAGATGTGGTCCTTAAGATCGTTGGACAGGGAAGTAGCCGAACTTGCTACCATTGTCGGCACCTGGTCGCAAAGAATGGACGATAAGGAGATAAATGACGGCGTGAACTGGCTGACGGAGACATTGGCGCACATCTCCGACTGCGCCATGTCAAAAGTCCGGCCGTCACCGAGGCGACAAAATCGAGTGTACTGGTGGTCGGGAAACCTTTCACGGTTGCGTACTGCCTGTGTGGTTGCCCGCCGCCGGTACACCCGATATCGTAGAAGACGCCCAGGATGGGATGAGTCGGAGGAACGGAATCTCTACACTACATACCAGGAAGCCAAAAAGGCCCTACGGTGTGAGATTACCGCTTCCAAAGACCGGGCCTGGGAGGAGTTCTTGAGTAGTCTAGAGTCAGACCCATGGGGCCGGCCGTACAAACTCGTTATGAGTAAGCTGCGCCCCTGGGCTCCCCCCCTTACTTCAACTCTAGACCCGGCACTTTTAACAACTATAGTGTCGACACTCTTCCCTCCCAGCGCCCGCAATACCGGACATGACCTTTCCGGCTCGATACCTCCCGGTTCTGTCCCGGGGGTATCCGAGTCGGAAATCTACTTGGCGAAGACAAAACTGCAGGGCAAGCGCACCGCCCCAGGACCCGATGGGATACACGGGAAGGTGCTTGCTCTTGCAATTCAACACGGCATTGACGAACAACTCAAGACACTACTAACCAAATGTCTTGAAGAAGGGAATTTCCCTACGAAGTGGAAAACGGGAAGGCTGGTCCTGCTGAGGAAACCCGGGAAACCGGAGAACTCTCCATCGGCCTATCGCCCGATAGTGCTACTTGATGAGGCCGGCAAGCTGCTGGAGAGGGTAGTTGCCGGTCGCATCAACGAACATCTATCCTCAGTGGGACCGGACTTGGCCGACACCCAGTACGGGTTCAGGCGGCAGCGCTCTACAATTCACGCTATCTCCAAACTTAGAGATATCTGTGAAGAGGCGAAATCCAAGGGCGGGGTAACGATAGCGGTGTCGCTTGATATTGCCAACGCGTTCAATACCCTGCCCTGGGACAGTATTATGGCGGGACTAGAACATCATAATGTCCCCCTGTACCTGCGACGAATAATCGATTGTTACCTGCGGGACAGGAAGATCGTGTTTCCCACACAAGATGGTTGGGAAAACTATAACATCTCTTGTGGAGTTCCACAGGGGTCGGTCTTAGGCCCGCTCCTGTGGAACATTGGCTATGACTCGGTGCTGCGGGGAGCGCTCGTCCGCGGAGTCCAGCTTATTTGCTACGCGGACGACACGCTCGTCGTAGCCACAGGTTCTGATGTGAGAGAGGCAAAACTGCGGGCCACTGCCGGGGCCTCACACGTTTCGGCAAAGATCCGCAGTTTGGGCCTGAGGGTCGCCCTCGAGAAATCGGAGGCGATCCTCTTCCATGATAGCAGAAGAGCGCCCCAGTCGGGGCTTGAAATCATAGTCGGGGGTA
>NC_059986.1:10682500-10685000 GCF_912999745.1 Papilio machaon
AGGTTAGGTTAGGTTAGGTTAGGTTAGGTTAGGTTAGGTTAGGTTAGGTTAGGTTAGGTTAGGTTAGGTTAGGTTAGGTTAGGTTAGGTTAGGTTAGGTTAGGTTAGGTTAGGTTAGGTTAGGTTAGGTTAGGTTAGGTTAGGTTAGGTTAGGTTAGGTTAGGTTAGGTTAGGTTAGGTTAGGTTAGGTTAGGTTAGGTTAGGTTAGGTTAGGTTAGGTTAGGTTAGGTTAGGTTAGGTTAGGTTAGGTTAGGTTAGGTTAGGTTAGGTTAGGTTAGGTTAGGTTAGGTTAGGTTAGGTTAGGTTAGGTTAGGTTAGGTTAGGTTAGGTTAGGTTAGGTTAGGTTAGGTTAGGTTAGGTTAGGTTAGGTTAGGTTAGGTTAGGTTAGGTTAGGTTAGGTTAGGTTAGGTTAGGTTAGGTTAGGTTAGGTTAGGTTAGGTTAGGTTAGGTTAGGTTAGGTTAGGTTAGGTTAGGTTAGGTTAGGTTAGGTTAGGTTAGGTTAGGTTAGGTTAGGTTAGGTTAGGTTAGGTTAGGTTAGGTTAGGTTAGGTTAGGTTAGGTTAGGTTAGGTTAGGTTAGGTTAGGTTAGGTTAGGTTAGGTTAGGTTAGGTTAGGTTAGGTTAGGTTAGGTTAGGTTAGGTTAGGTTAGGTTAGGTTAGGTTAGGTTAGGTTAGGTTAGGTTAGGTTAGGTTAGGTTAGGTTAGGTTAGGTTAGGTTAGGTTAGGTTAGGTTAGGTTAGGTTAGGTTAGGTTAGGTTAGGTTAGGTTAGGTTAGGTTAGGTTAGGTTAGGTTAGGTTAGGTTAGGTTAGGTTAGGTTAGGTTAGGTTAGGTTAGGTTAGGTTAGGTTAGGTTAGGTTAGGTTAGGTTAGGTTAGGTTAGGTTAGGTTAGGTTAGGTTAGGTTAGGTTAGGTTAGGTTAGGTTAGGTTAGGTTAGGTTAGGTTAGGTTAGGTTAGGTTAGGTTAGGTTAGGTTAGGTTAGGTTAGGTTAGGTTAGGTTAGGTTAGGTTAGGTTAGGTTAGGTTAGGTTAGGTTAGGTTAGGTTAGGTTAGGTTAGGTTAGGTTAGGTTAGGTTAGGTAGGTTAGGTTAGGTTAGGTTAGGTTAGGTTAGGTTAGGTTAGGTTAGGTTAGGTTAGGTTAGGTTAGGTTAGGTTAGGTTAGGTTAGGTTAGGTTAGGTTAGGTTAGGTTAGGTTAGGTTAGGTTAGGTTAGGTTAGGTTAGGTTAGGTTAGGTTAGGTTAGGTTAGGTTAGGTTAGGTTAGGTTAGGTTAGGTTAGGTTAGGTTAGGTTAGGTTAGGTTAGGTTAGGTTAGGTTAGGTTAGGTTAGGTTAGGTTAGGTTAGGTTAGGTTAGGTTAGGTTAGGTTAGGTTAGGTTAGGTTAGGTTAGGTTAGGTTAGGTTAGGTTAGGTTAGGTTAGGTTAGGTTAGGTTAGGTTAGGTTAGGTTAGGTTAGGTTAGGTTAGGTTAGGTTAGGTTAGGTTAGGTTAGGTTAGGTTAGGTTAGGTTAGGTTAGGTTAGGTTAGGTTAGGTTAGGTTAGGTTAGGTTAGGTTAGGTTAGGTTAGGTTAGGTTAGGTTAGGTTAGGTTAGGTTAGGTTAGGTTAGGTTAGGTTAGGTTAGGTTAGGTTAGGTTAGGTTAGGTTAGGTTAGGTTAGGTTAGGTTAGGTTAGGTTAGGTTAGGTTAGGTTAGGTTAGGTTAGGTTAGGTTAGGTTAGGTTAGGTTAGGTTAGGTTAGGTTAGGTTAGGTTAGGTTAGGTTAGGTTAGGTTAGGTTAGGTTAGGTTAGGTTAGGTTAGGTTAGGTTAGGTTAGGTTAGGTTAGGTTAGGTTAGGTTAGGTTAGGTTAGGTTAGGTTAGGTTAGGTTAGGTTAGGTTAGGTTAGGTTAGGTTAGGTTAGGTTAGGTTAGGTTAGGTTAGGTTAGGTTAGGTTAGGTTAGGTTAGGTTAGGTTAGGTTAGGTTAGGTTAGGTTAGGTTAGGTTAGGTTAGGTTAGGTTAGGTTAGGTTAGGTTAGGTTAGGTTAGGTTAGGTTAGGTTAGGTTAGGTTAGGTTAGGTTAGGTTAGGTTAGGTTAGGTTAGGTTAGGTTAGGTTAGGTTAGGTTAGGTTAGGTTAGGTTAGGTTAGGTTAGGTTAGGTTAGGTTAGGTTAGGTTAGGTTAGGTTAGGTTAGGTTAGGTTAGGTTAGGTTAGGTTAGGTTAGGTTAGGTTAGGTTAGGTTAGGTTAGGTTAGGTTAGGTTAGGTTAGGTTAGGTTAGGTTAGGTTAGGTTAGGTTAGGTTAGGTTAGGTTAGGTTAGGTTAGGTTAGGTTAGGTTAGGTTAGGTTAGGTTAGGTTAGGTTAGGTTAGGTTAGGTTAGGTTAGGTTAGGTTAGGTTAGGTTAGGTTAGGTTAGGTTAGGTTAGGTTAGGTTAGGTTAGGTTAGGTTAGGTTAGGTTAGGTTAGGTTAGGTTAGGTTAGGTTAGGTTAGGTTAGGTTAGGTTAGGTTAGGTTAGGTTAGGTTAGGTTAGGTTAGGTTA